>NC_081412.1:533182281-533490615 GCF_030272615.1 Cryptomeria japonica | reverse complement strand
GAAGGATGATTCAACTCTTGTTAATCCGACAAGATACAAATCTATGATTGGAGGTTTACTATATTTGACACAAACAAGACCTGATATAATGAATGTAGTGTGTATTGTTTCAAGATTTCAGACTAATCCTCGAGAAAATCATGAATCAGTAGTGAAAAGGATTTTCTGGTATTTACAAGGCACAACAAATCTTGGTTTATGGTATCCTAAAGATGAAAATTTTGATTTATGTGCATACATCAATGCAAATTGGCTAGGAGATGTAGATGACAGAAAGAGCACCACTGGTGGGGCATTCTTTCTTGGTAGCAGATTGATTTCTTGGTTGAGCAAGAAACAAAGTTGTACATCATTATCAACAACATAATTAGAATATGTTGCAGCAACAACTAATTGTACTCAGGTATTATGGATTAAGCAAATGTTGAAGGACATAAAGGTAAAATGTAAAGAACTTATAGTCATTTACTATGATAATTCAGCAGCAATTGATATATCTAAGAATCCGGTATTTCACTCTAAAACTAAACATGTTTCTATCAAATATTATATTCTGAAAGAGAATGTTGAAGCAAAAGAAGTGAGATTGGTTTATGTGAATACTAAAGAGCAGATTGCAGATATCTTTACTAAGCCTTTACCTAAGGAAACTTTTAAATATCTCAGAGAGTAGCTTGGGGTTATACCCTCACTGGTAGAGACTTAGACAGTTTATGATTGGCATCAAATCGACCAAATTAACAGAGAAATTTTTTTCTGACTTTGATGGAGCAGAGCTACTTCTCAGGGGGAGTAGTTGGTTATAACAATTGGCTATATGAATTGGTTTTATCCGGTATTTGTATTGCTTTGGCATTTGATGTCAAAGGGGGAGAGATATCTATGGAAAAACAAACATTATCCTTTGGGGAGAGATTATTCATTGGGGGAGTGATATATACTCTTTGCATTTGTATTTTGATTTCTGGTATTGATCTATTATGGAGATTGTTGGTTTTTGGTTTTTGGCATTCTATTTTGGCACTTGATGTTTTTTCATCTTGTGTTGCCATCAATGCCAAAGGGGGAGATTGTTGGTATTATGGATGTGTTGCACTGGTTTTGTCATTGATGTCCACACTTATCAACACTTATCCTTCTGGAGATCTTTGGTTATGTTGAACTGACACATTATGTTCACTGGTAAGTTTAGTGACTTATGCACAGTCACCGGTATATTGTTCACCAACACTGAGAATGACTTGTTATCATCTAGAGATCACTTGGTTATGTCGAAGACATCATTTGGACACTTGGTTTTGGTATTTTGGTTATTTCTCTAATTGGGTTGACATATGTTTTGTTACCAACAAATTGGTCTAGGTTATGGACTGACATGCATTATCTATTCTAGATCAGCACGACACATTATGGAGATGATTTAATCAATTGGATATTGTTGTAATTGCATTGAGCCGACATGATGCATCACATCTTGACTTATCTGTAATTGATTTAATTGTAATATTATTTATTAGCCGACCTACACGTTTGGTCTTAGGCTTTGGTATATATGTAAGATCTCAATTGTGAGATGATATAGGTGGTATGTAAGGATATGACATTGTAACATGGTATGTGAGAATATTGAAGTTCATATGATTAGACCTAGAGAAGGATATAATTAGAGCTTAACCGGTACTGAATCCAACATTGGAGATGCTACTTTGAGCAGTACATTATCATTGGATTTAATCATCCAATTGTAGCCATTGTGACTCCTATTTTGTGATTGAGTAGTGAGCTCTAGGCGGTTGGCCTTTCTGCATGTGCAGAACCCCATTTGTATACACATACTATCTGCAGTAGTATCATCTGATTATGGGTAAGGTTTCCCACCATGGTTTTTCCCCTTACAGGGTTTCCACGTACAAATCTCTATGTTATATGTTGTGGATGTTGTTTCTCTTTTTGTTATATGCATTAAGTTTCATGAGTATTGATATTAACTATTAAACTATTAACTGACATTAAGTTTGGTTCACTAGTATTAAGTATCAAGTTTGATTAAGTTATATTTGGGTTGAAATTAATTGACAACTGATTCACCCTCCCTCTTAGTTTCCTCTGGGTCCTAACAACTGGTGTACTAAATAGAAAGAGAATAAGAGAGAACTCTGGCATGATCTTCACCTTTGAACCTAGAAGTGCTAAGGAGGCATTTGGTGATGATCATTGGGTGAAAGCTATGGAGGAGGAGTTGGATCAAATTGAGAAGAACAACACTTGGACCCTGGTACCCCAATTGGTAAACAAGAATGTTATAGGTACTAAATGGGTGTTCATAAACAAATTAAATTAATATGGTGTTGTCGTTCACAATAAGGCAAGATTAGTATGAAAAGGTTATGCACAAGAAGAAGGAGAGGATTATGGAGAAACTTTTGCACCAATAGCAAGACTGGAAGGTGTCAGAACATTGCTTGCATTTGTAGCTCATAAGAAGTTTAAGGTATAACACATGGATGTTAAGTCTGCATTCTTGAATGGGATACTGGAAGAAGAGGTTTATATAGAGCATCCTGATGGTTATGCATTGTTAGATAAGGAAGACATGGAATGTGTTAGTTCCCAAAACCATAGATTGGAAAACCAAAGACTTGCCTTATCCTTAGTTGATCCAATTAGCTTTGGCCAACAAACAGGGATAGTCGAAGACCAAATCCCTCTGCACTTTAGGCTCCACTAAACCTAGGTGGGTGTACCTTACACTCTCAAGCACAAAAGAGGTTTGTTTTGAGTGAATTTAAACTATGGGAATTAGCAATTGCAGAGATGGCAAAAGTTTTTCCTGCAACTATGCTAACAAAAGTGTTTTTTATTGACTACCTTTAAAACTGATAAAATAAGTGTGAATATAGTTGTGTTATGTAAAATATTACTGTTAGGACTTTAATCTATTATGAATAAGAACAGTACTTATAGAAATTAGAAGATTTGTTTCTTTGATAAGGACTTAATGCATACAAACTTATTCAGCAAAGATTAATAACAAACCAATGCCTTTATCTGATAGTTAATGAATAACTTTGTGGACAAGAATCACCATCAACTCAAGAGATAGTTATAAGACCATCACTGTCAAGGTTTCATTATGTGTTGCATGAACAATAAACCCAATTTTACATTCAATACAACATCATGTGATGACACATCACAACAAATCTAAAAGATTTATCAAGAGGACATATGATTTCATCAAACACAAAATTACACACAATGATCTGAAGATAAAAACATGAAATCTTGTATATTAACTTCTGGAATAAGAATGTACACAAAAACTGCACTTACAAATACTCCAATATATTCAGTTTGCATAGAATAAACTCCTCATTCCTATTACACCTTTCTTAAACATAACACTTGCAGCCTAGCCAATGACAAAATTATATATCTCCCCTCATGATACAAAAATGACTCACTACATATATGTGAGCCAAAGGATTTGAATGAAAGGACACACCCTTTCATCTTGTTAAACTAAACTTAACTAAAACCTAACACCTAACTGCTTAACTACTAGACACAAAATAAAATAAAAATCAGTTTTAACTGTCTAGTATTGTATCACACTTTTGTATGTGCTCCACATACTTCTTATCCTTGTGAGTGTTGGTGTTGAATACAGTACCCTTGACAACAATCTCCATGGTAACCAATCTCTCCATCTACTCACCTATCTCCTTCATATCCAAAACATCTTCCCAGGAAACATTCAGGGATGTGTTAAGTACATTCTGCAATCCAAATCCATTTGTCCTTTAACTACTCTACATCATCCATAATATCTGGTACACCATACCTAACAATATCTTTGCAAATGGTAAATTCCTGCTTAATGTCTACACTGAATGCCTTATGCTTGTTCAACCTTCTCTGAATCTTCTCAACCATTTTCTCATTGGCACTCTTATCTTTCAACAATGCCTTTAGTCTATTCAAAGTTCTTTCATGAGAAGCCATATTATCCAGGGTCTTCTGACAGTTTGTCCATAATTCTTTGAGAACTTCCAACAAATGTTCAAACCTGTTTGTCAACAAAACACAAGCAACATCTACTCTGGCAATCATGATTTGCCTCTTTAATTTGATGTTTTCCTTCATCTGGTCTTCATATTTCTTCTTCCATTAAACACCAGTATTAGCTATTTGTGGTACTTCATGACCAAGACTTCTCAACAGGTCTTGATATAAATTTTTATATTTTTTACCCTCTTTTACCACCCACTACATTTGGACCTTATTTAGTTTTGCAATGTCAAACCCCAAATCTGCGGTGACAATTGGATTAACCTCTCCCACTTTCAGCTTCATCTTGTGCCCAAACACCTTATCTACATCTATGATCTTGGATCTTTTATTTGGAGGGTATAGGGCCCAAAGCAACATTTCCTCTTCATTTGGATCATACCTTGATCCAATAAAGACATCATCAATACCCTATATGTCTAACTTTACATGCTTTCTGTCAGAATGCAACAAGTCGTTAAAAATAAAAGAGGCACTTAAGTCTCATCCTAGGAAAAAAATGATGCCTGCCTCACTGAGAAGTTGTCTCCCTCTTTGTGGTGTCATTGTGGCCACTTGTGCATCAATGTCTTCTTTTAATTTTTTAAGCACCTCTGCTTCATTTTTTGGGGTAACATTTTGGGATGTTCTCCCTCAATTTTTTCCCTTTGTAATGGTACAAAAATGACTTGAATTATTTAGACTGTACAGAAACCTCATCTGCAACAAAAGATGGATGCTCTTCAAGTCTTACATCTGAATTGGCATTTATTCTCACCATGATTTGCTCTTGGCTTTCTGCCACTTTTTCTAATTCAGGTACATAGAGGGTTGATACAGTTGCATTCTCATCAGACCAACTCTCAGAATCTCCTTCTTCTCTTAGTTCCTGAAGCCTCTGCTTCCACTCTTCTAATTTTTGGTTTAATTCCTCTAAGAGTGTAGTAGCCTCATCTCGTAACTTATTACTAAATAAATCTTCAGCTTCCATGGGTATGTGCAAATACTCTCCTAGCTTCTGGCTCTTCTTGCAGTGGTGGATATACCCCTCTGGATCATAATTTTTCCGAGTCTGGTGTCCATCCAAATTGTACTCCTCTACCAGATTTTTTTCTATCATCTCATAAGCCTTGGTAGATAGAATGATGAAGTCTCCAAAATGCAAAGTGCCAGGCATAAATACTTGCTTGTGTGCACCACCCAAATGCTTTGCATTTGACATACTATGTTGCCTTACAATCTCTAAATAAGCAATCCTGTCAGGAACTAATGTAGGAAACATATATGGAACACCCTCAAAACCATAAACCCTAAAAAAGGTGAAATTCTAACACACAAACCAGTCACCCCAATTGTGACTGACCTTGGTATCCCCAAAAGCATGGAGTCTCAAGAATCTCTTAATCTCCAATGAGATAGACCCGTCACAATTCACTCCAAACAATTTGTACAAAGTTTTAACAAAATACTCTTCAAACAACACGTAGTGTGATTTGTCAAATCTCGCATCCCACAAGGATACCCATAATTGATTGTGTTGGTCATGTCCATCTTTGTTTCTGGAAGTTACCCTTAATTCCTCTAGCCACAGACCTTGCATCTGCCCATGAAACTAAATTATGTGCATTAATAATGAATAAAATTTAAAAGTATGGTTAAGCTCTATTCGTAAACTCAAGAACCCTTCATGCAGCTTCTCTGCCAAGTAAGTTGCATAATCAAATGGCCTTGGATCATGCATTTGAATGTTTGCAGCCAACACCAATGGGCCTATCCTTGTAACATCAGGAACTTCTTCCCCACAGACCTGGCCGCATGCCCAATATGTGTACTACAATTATCGTCTAAACAAAGTAATTTTAAAAGGAGGACCATCCTGCTCTGTGAGTTGTCCTTTCTCCTTCTTGTGAATCACTAACTTCCGCACTATGTGAGCAGTGTCCATTTGGGTATATTCCCCCTCCAAGTCTATAAATATAGGGGCATGTAAGGCTCGTAAGACATACCAAAAACCTCCCAAATAGACCCGACATATATCTAGATGAATGGATCCTCATTGGGAAATTGAATACACCTTTTTTCTTTGTTGTATGTTCTGGTAAGAAATTCCAATAATCTGAGATTCAGGAAAACATTTGGGATCACCAGTCTACCCAAATTTGTCATCCAAGGGTTCGACAGTGGCATCTCCTTGTTCTGCCTGAGGTAATGATATAGAAATAATTTGTGGCCCCTTATGGTTGTCCAGAGATCTCCAAGCCCTTTGTACTTGTCCTCCAATTGATCCTTGGGCAGGAAATAGGTTTTAGACCTCCTTGACTTAGCACTAGATGACTCCATTTGGTCAATCATGTCCTGGTTCATTTTTTGCTTTTGCACACCCTCTACAAATTTCATCTTTTTTGATTTAGCAGACTTTGTGTCTGAAATCTCTATGTCTTTCCTTTTCCCTTGTGAACCAAAAGCCTCCATGATTAAATGCTTGAACTTTCAAATTACCTATGCTTCGTGTCTACAACTTCAATGTTGATGGCTAAAAACATTGTGAATAATTCTAGCACAAAAACTCTTTCTTTATGCTGGATATGCAATGACTAGAGTCTGTAACAATCATAAACTCATCAGATTTTCTTCGTGCGGATCCAATCCACCTGATCGTGAGCATTAAATAATGGTTGTCGTATCATATATTCCAACGGCTAATCAACATAACCCTACTTGACAATTCAATTACTTGGCACCACCCACATTTTGTATTCTTTCAATTAGCTTTTTGTCTTTCTGATTAGTATAAGTCACTTCGATCAGTCCATCGGATCTTTCCCTAGCCATTTCAATTTCTTCCTTGAGGCTTGTCTTATCCCGATGGATCCACCTTTCCTTTCTATTACTCAACTTTTCTATATGTTAGATTGGGTTATGTTTCTCCGATCAAACCTCCTTCTGTTTATCCCTCAAGTCTTTCCATTGAGTTTGGAATGAATCACTTAATACTTTATTCGATGGTTCCATGACATCTAACTTTCCTTTTGATCGGCGTAACTTTCCCTGATTGCTTCATCAAGCATCGACATGGCATATTTTCCTTGCTTTTGATGGTTGTATCTCCCCTAATAGATCCGCCCTCTGTGCCATTCTTCCCATCAGGCATTGACACAACTTTGAAAATGCTTCTCGATAATGTATGCTATCATGATGAGTTTTCTTGCACCTTACTCTCTTTATCGGGTTGCTTTGGTCTATTGGCGTATGTTTTCCCGATGTAATCACTTTGTTTGCAACAAGATCATCTTCCTCATCGGGTATCAGGATAACTCAAAATGCATCTCCTCGATGCTGTATGTTATCCCGATGAGTCTCGCTCCCCTTCTTTCTTGGTACTTATTTATCAGAGAAAGTCTCTCCGATAGAGTTGCCTTCTCCACTTAGTGCATCAAGTATCAGGGTAACATAAATTAGGACCTCTCGATAATTCAATGTTATTGCTATGAATACATCGCCCCATTGGTTATCGGCAAGAGCTCCACCGATAACCCCATCGTGTATCAAGATAATATTTTTTCCTTGTTGTCGATAGTGTATGTTACTCCGATGAATCCAACTTCTTATCATATCATCATTGTAACTCTCCCCGATGGATTACCACTAAGCTGCACTTCTTCACACTGCTCACGTCTTTTAGGAAACACCGTCGGCATGAGTTACTTTGATCAACACACTTCATTCTCCCTGGGTGATCTCATCGGGATGACATATGCCGATAAGCAAAATTTTACATTTTTTGCAAAAGAATCCCTTCTCCATGGATGCAACTTTTAATAAGCATACTGAAAGGTTTCTCCCACACTGTTGACATCTCTGAACATGTTCACAACCCTTCTCTATGTTGATCTTCCAAAAGTTCTTCTACAATGAAACTAATTGTGAAGATGAGGATTGCTAGAATGCCATCATACTTAACATTTCCCTTGAATATGCCCAAGTGATGCTTTTTCATGAAGACACTGCAACATATCACCTACACATACAATCTAGCAATAAATGCTCTTATGATAAACTATATGCAAAAAGCATCCATATATAGCACATAAATATTTTGTAAAAATATGTGCTAACAGTATGCAAATTGCATAAAGCCTTGTATGGATTAAAGCAGGCACCCAGAACATGGTATGAACAGCTTCATACTCATCTGATGAAGATAAACTTTGCTATAACCAGTGATGATAAAAACATTTATCTCAAGTCTGAAGGAGATGAAATACTGGTCAGTGAAGTATTTGTAGATGACATTATATTTGGAGGTAATGATGACATGATTAACTATTTTGCAGATGAAATGAAGAATGAATTTGAGATGTCATTAGTAGGGGAAATAAAAAAATTCATAGGCTTATAGATACAGCAGATGAAGAATGGTATTTTCATTGCTCAATCCAAGTATGTGAAAGAGGTTTTGAAGACTTTTGGTATGAGTGACTGTAAACCAGTTGGAACCCTAATGGTTACAGGTTGTAAATTGTCCAAGGAAGATGCATCTAAGTCTATAGATGAAAAGGAATATAGGTCAATGATTGGAAAATTACACTATGTTGTTCACGGTCGATCGAATATTGCCCATGCAATTGGTATTGTTGCTAGATTTCAGAAGAATCCAAAGGAGGCACCTCTGATGGCAACCAAGAGAATTTTTAAATATCTGAAAAGCACTGTTGACTATGGGTTATGGTATCCATATGGTGTAAATTTTAATTTGAAAGCACACATAGATACTGATTGGGCAGGAAATATTGATGACCGAAAGAGTACTACCGGTGGAGCATTCTTTCTAGGAGGAAGGCTAGTTTCATGGAGTAGTAAAAAGAATAGTTGCACTACACAATCTACTGCTAAAGCTGAGTATGTAGTAGCTTATATGAATTGCACACAAGCTATGTGGATGAGGCACATTTTGGAATGTTTGAAGATGGAAATCTTAGAACCAATAAATATTTTGTGTGATAATACAAGTGCAATAAACATTTTTAAAAATCCTAGTTTGCATGCAAGGACTAAGTACATTGAATTGAAATATCACTTCTTGAGGGAAAAAGTTCAAAGTAAAGATGTTATCTTGGAGCATGTTTCTACCAAGGAGCAGCTTGCAGATATCTTTACCAAACCTCTGCCTAAGACCACTTTTGGGTATCTTATAAGTCAATTGGGGGTTTCCCCTCTTCATGAGGTTAGTTGAGCATGATGCTGATTGCATCAGTCCCTGAACCACTCGTAGAATTTGACATGGATTGATGAAGAAGTGGATGTATTCCATAGGGGGAGCATCAAGTTGCAGAATGATGTTGCTACACAGTGAGAGCAAAATTACATGTTTTACTTTCACTTTGGCATTGTTGTCAAAGGGGGAGAAGAACTATGTGATTGAGTAGAAGAATTATGTGTCTGATTAGGTGAATGTTGAAGACAGACATAGCAAGGTGAATACTTGGTAATGTAAACCAGGATTCCTATTCACCAATCTCACCAGCAATCAGAGGCATTGATATTTGTATTGCCATCAATGCCAAAGGGGGATATTGTTGGCATTTTGCATAGAGATTGCATTAATGATATGATTATCATTGATATCAATTAAACCGGTAATGGTATTCATGTTATTGTTGATATTGTTGTTTTTGATATTGGCTAGTAACCAGTAAGAAGAGCTTTATGGAAGATGTTGTAAAGCGGTATGCAAAGTTTGTGAGTTGAACTGATGAACCAATGAACCAGTGTAAAGGGCTAAACCTTTCTATGTAATGTAATTGGTAAACCCTATTAGCTGTTAAACCCTAACTGATCAAGTTTGATGGTTTTTTATCTAATAAGTGGTATTGATGGAGACACGTATGATCATTATATGAGGATATGTTCAAATTGTTTTGGCGTGTTTGTTTCTTGTCTAGGGAAGGAGAAAAGTGTATTGCATCTAATGCACAACACATGATGAGTTACAAAGTCCGATGAAGCAGTGATCATGGAGCGGTTGGATTTTTCTTCAAGAATGTGAAGACATTGTCATGATTTCTAATGGTCAAGATTGTACCAACTTGTTTGTAATCTCGATGATGAGAATTAGGTTTTTGTTGTGTTACCAACCTAATTGATTTGTATTTAAGGTCAATGAAGTTGTTTGTAAAGAGTGTTGGCAAGCTTGATAGAAACTTGTTGAGTGTGTAGTTGCCTAACCAGTGAATGGATCTACACTTTGAGTGAAGGCAGATTGAATCTTAGAAGGATTTGATCAAGAAAATGCAGTGCTACTCAGACAGATCAAGAAAACCTGTTGTTTTCTAATAATTACAATAGAAGTGAAATCCCTTAATTAGGTAAGCTCTAACAAGATTGGTTACTCATTAAATCCTCTAACAAGGTGGTCCATTAGCTTGGATTCTTAAATCCTCCAGCAAGGTTACTCCTAACAAGGTATTGTGCTTTTCATGAAGGCATATTTGTAAATCCCTTAACCGAGTGATTCCTAATCGGAATTAGTTCTTAACAAGACTTATTGTAAAGCTTTAATAGGCTTGGCTCCTAACAGGGCAAACTTTAAAAGAGCTTAGATAGTTATCCTTGTGAGTCTCATCTCACCATGGTTTTTACCTATTTGGATTTTCCATGTATAAACATTTGTGTCAAGTGGTGAATGCTTTTGTGGTTGTGATCTTATTTGTTGATTTGGTTAACTTATGATAAATCATGTTAAGTAGAAGCATTGAGAGTTGAATATGTTGAGTTATGATTAAGAATTGTTGATGTTTACAAGATTGAAGTTATTTACTATTAAAGTTGTCATAATAGTTAAATCGGTTGATGTCAAGTATTCTTATGAATATTGATCTTGACTGAGATATGTTTCCTTTGTTTGACTGAGTTTGAGTTTGGGAACTTTGTATCAATTTTTCAATATACTGATTTAGCCCCCCCTCTCAGTATTCTACCAGATACTTATTCTTTCATCATACCATCACAATCTTCTCTTTATTATTCACATAAACCAATCTTACTTCTTTTGCTTCAACATTTTCTTTCAGAAAATTATATTTGATAGAAACATGCTTAGTCTTAGAGTGAAATACCGAATTCTTTGATATATCAATTATTGTTGAGTTATCACAATAAATGATTATTGGTTCTTTGTATTTTACCTTTATGTCCTTCAACATTTTCTTAATCCATAATACCTGAGTACAATTAGTTGTTGCTGCAACATATTTTGATTCTGCTGTTGATAGTGATGCACAACTCTGCTTGCTTATCCATGAAATCAGTCTGCTACCAAGAAAGAATGCACCATCAGTGGTACTTTTTCTGTCATCTACATCTCTTTCCCAATTTGCATTGGTGTATGCACATAAATAAAAATTTTCATCTTTAGGATACCATAAACCAAGATTTGTTGTGCCTTGTAGATACCGAAAAACCCTTTTTATTGTTGATTCATGATTTTCTTTAGGATTACTCTGAAATCTTGAAACAATACATACTGCATTCATTATATTAGGTCTAGTTTGTGTCAAATATAGTAAACCTCCAATCATATATTTGTATCTTGTCGGATTAATAGGAGTTGAACATCCTTCAATGTCAAATTATCAGTTGTAGTCATAGGAGTACTTACCGGTTTAGAGTTTTCCATACCAAATTTCTTCAATAGTTCCTTCAAGTATTTTGTTTGACATAAGAATATACCTTTATCAGTTTGTGAAATTTGTAATCCTAAAAAAGAATTTTATTTCCCCAATTATAGACATTTCAAATTCTTCCTGCATCTTGTTAGCAAAGTCCTTACACAATCCATCTTCTCCTCCAAAAATGATATCATCAACAAAAGCTTTAATAACCAAGATGTCATCATTAGTCACTTTGTAATATAAGTTATTTTCAGCATTACCTTTAGTGTAACCAAGCTTCAAAATATATTTGTCCAATCTAGCATACCAAGCTCTAGGAGCTTGCTTCAATCCATACAAAGCTTTCCTTAATCTACAAACCATATCTTTATCATTTGTCAATGCAAATCCATCAAGTTGTTCAATGCAAACTTCCTCTTCAAGATCACCATTCATAAATGCACATTTTACATCCATCTGATATACTTTATAGTTCTTATGAGCTGCAAATGCAAGAAATAATCTAACTACCTCTATTCTAGCTACCGGTGCAAAGGTTTCATTATAATTAATTCCTTATTTCTATGAATAACTTTTACAAACTAATCTTTCTTTGTTCCATATTACTTCTCCATCATCATTAAGTTTATTCCTAAATACCCATTTAGTTCCAATTACATTTTTGTCTTTAGGCCGAGGAACAAATGTCCAAGTATTGTTTTTTTCAATTTGTTCTAATTCATCTTCCATTTCTTTTATCCAATGTTCATCTTGACATGCTTCAATAACAAATGCTGGTTCAATTTGAGAAATTAAGCATACCTCTTCATTTTCTAGTCTTCCTCTTGTCATAACACCTTGATACTTATTCATAATTATTTGATTTTCTGAGTGATTCAGTCTTACATACCTAGGTTTATTCAAATGTTGTTGTTCTTCAATCCCTGTGGAATTATTTGATGATGTCGGTGTGACTAGATGCACATTCTGTACCAATGCAATCTGTATTGGTTCATTTATGAACATCTCAATTGTCAGTTTAGAATCTACAGACCTTGAATTTCCTCTAAAGTGTTCATCTATCTTCACATTAGCACTTTTAATGATCTTCTGCAATATTTTATTAAAACATCTATATGCCTTGCTCTTAGATGAATAAGCAAGAAATATTCCTTCATCACTTCTAGGATCAAATTTACCAACATACTGATCTCTCCTGATATAGCATTTGCTTCCAAATATTCTGAAGTATTTAAGAGTAGGAGTATTACCAAACCATAGTTTATAAGGGGTCTTACCGGTTTCACCTTTGATGTGAACTCTATTGAAAGTGTAAACTGTTGTATTCACTACTTCTCTCCAGTACACATGAGGTAGATTTGCTTTCAATATCATGCTTCTAGCTGCTTCCAGAATAGTTCTATTCTTCCTTTCCACAATTCCATTCTCTTGAGGTATCTGGGGTACTGATAGTTGTCTTTTAATTCCATTCACTTCATAGAATGTATTAAATTCCTTAGATGTGAATTCTCCTCCTTGATCAGATCTCAAACATTTGATTTTGTTACTGGTTTCATTCTCTACCATTTCCTTATATAACTTGAATTTTCCAAAAGCTTCTGATTTCTCCCCGAGAAAAGTAACCCAACACATTCTAGAATAATCATCAATAATTAGCATAAAATATCTATCTCCCTGTAGACTTCTTATTCTTGCTAGACCACACAAATCAGTATGAATTAAATCAAGAAAATTTTTGGATTTCTCAGAAATACTCTTAAAAGTTGTTCTAACTTGCTTTCCCATTTGACATTCCTTACATACCGGATTATGAGGTTTCACAATCTTAGGTAAATCCCTTACTGCCTTAGTTGAATTGATCTTTACAGTATAATCAAAATTTACATGACAGATTCTCTTATGCCATAACCAACTTTCAATATGTGCAATCAAACATGTCTTATCACTATTATTCAAATGAAAGATATTACCTTTAGTTTGATTACTGGTTGCAATCTCCAATCTAGTTCTGTTCATGATTTTTCATTTTCATTCTTGAATTGTAACTGAAATCCCTTTTCAACTAATTGACCAACACTCAAAAGATTATGTTTCAAACCTTCAACATAATAAACATTGTCAGTATTGTGCTTACCATCCAAATATATAGTGCCTTTTCCTTTGATTAAACAAGCTTTATCATCACCAAATCTTACTAGATCTCCATTACATTCATGAAAAGATAAGAATTTACTTTTATCACCAGTCATATGATGTGAACATCCACTATCAATGATCCATTCATCTTTTTCTTCAATTTTTTCTACCAGGGCCTACTCTACCGGTGGGACAGTAGGTGTTTGTTGATCTTATTTTATTGCAACAAATGCCCATCCATTGTCTGCTAGTTCTTCATCAAAATCATTTGTAACTCCATCAACATAGTAACATGATTTATCTATGTTCTTCTTAAATATGTATCTCTAATATTCAAGGTTAGGCTTATATGTTATTTTAGCTTCCTCTCTCAATCTTGACACACAAGAGGTAAACATTGTGGTTGATAAGGAAACCATTGAGAAGAAAGATGTGGCAATTGAGCCACCAACTGAGAATATTGTTGTAGAAACACATGTTGAGGATACAATTGAAAATATTGAAATTGGGGTTGAGACACAAACTAAACAATCAGTTGATCCCCTGGGTTCTAGAATGGTGACTGATACCACTGGGGCACACATTGAAAAACCCACTGAGTTAGAGAAATAATTTGAGGTACATACTGAGAAACACGAAAAGAAAAAGGAAAGAATACTATACCAGGCAAAAGAGCTTAAATGTAGACTTGGTCCTAAACTTGACAACCTCATCTCATTGAGGAAAGAGATATTAGAGGCACTTGTTCAAGGACTAAAGACATCAGAAGAGAAAATGCACATCCTCACCAGTACAATACAAAGGACACAAGTAGCATTAAAAGATAGTGAAAGGTTCACTAATAGCTTAAATTTTGTATTAGCAGACATATTTCAAATTGTAACCAACTGGTTATAGGGTTCTAGCTAAGAACTACACTCAATTGACATTTTTGACAACCTTTGTCATTGATGTCAAAGGGGGAGTAGTTGGGATGAGAAAAATGATGACAAAAGAGATCATTTGCTCAGGGGGAGCACACAATTTTGACAAAAAAAATTGGACTTCAATTTTGGATACATTTTTGGATTTTTCTCATGGATGTTGCCATCAATACCAAAGGGGAAGATTATTGGCATTGCACACTCCAATGAGAAATTGTAGGTGATTAAAGGTATTGTCATTGATGGCAACCTTGCAATCCTATGGCACTGGCATTGATAGACTCTACACCAGAAGATAGTTTACCGACAACGGCAAAGCTGATTACTGACACCCTAGCCGATAAGATTTTGAATATTGCATTTTGTATTTAATTTTAATATCTTTTTGAAAGACGACAAGGTGAATTGTAATAGGACTCATATATAAGTATGAGATCTTGTAGATCATTTAAGATGTGGACATGGTTAGATTATTGCAGAAGTAATATGCGAATATTAAGGCAGATTTTGGAGTAAGGTTTATGGTTATTGTGTGAGCTTAAACTGGTACTGAACCTGGCATAGAAGATGTTGAACCAAAGCAATACATTATATTGGATTTGCATAATCCATTTTGTAAGTCAGTGAAACTTCCCTTTTGTATTTAAGTAGTGAGCTTTAGGTAGTTGGCCTTCCTGCATGTGCAGGCCCCTATTGTAAGTAATATTCATTTATTGGCTAGTGAGTGAATATTGTGGGTCACAAATTCCACTGAGGTTTTTCCCACACCGGGTTTCCTCATTAAAAATCTTGTGTTATGGTGTGCTTTCTATGTTGTGCTTATTGTTCTTATTTATTGTATTAATTCTTGTTTACTAGCACACTGTTTTGGAATGCAATTTGTTTAATAAGATCAAAAAATCTGTAAACTAGTTAGATACTGATTCACCCCTTCCCCCCCTCTCAGTATCTTTTGGAATCCTAACATAGGTAAGGGTTCAATAGGACTTGAATGATAATACTTCAGTTACTTGGGAGGATGCATAGTGAATGCGAGATTTTTACCCCTTCTTATTTGTAGACTTCTAGGAGTAGTCGTAGTTTTAGGGGGAAAGATGTAGTACCTCTCCATGCTTTTCTTCAGATACTTATTACTTTGACTTGTTAGAGAATTATTGACTCATTATGTATGGTTCATTTTGTTAATATATGTGTGTTGATACATTCATGTGATCCATGTCATTGGAATATTTTATGATGCTTATATGTTTCAGGACATGGTTACTATTATATATAATTTGAGATGGACATATTGATGTTCGTGATAGTATACTTATGACATTCATTATATATTTGTGATGGTGAAAAATAGGATCAAGTAGTTTGGGATCTAACCCCAATTTTCTCCATACATTGGAATACAAAAGAGCCTAAGGAAGTGATTCACTTTGAATGCTTCTTATGAAAGAGAGTCAAGGAATAATTTTAGGGTTCCTACTCATTTTCTACTATAAAAGGGAAATAGGTTAAATGAAAAGTAGTGACAAACTAGGCTTGTGAAATGAATGAAAATGACTATGTAAACTACAATAACAGAGAAATACAAAATTGAAACTGAGACACAAAGTATAGAACTGGAGAGGAAATTTTGTTGTGCACCTGTCACTGCAATTTGAGCCTAACTGAGATGGACCAAGGCAATGGGCACATTGGTCCCTGTTGCAAAGCTGACTTATACCTCTGGAATCCGCAAATTGAGGTTATGATCTGCAAAACTACCCAAAACTACACAAAATGCAGAGGACCAAGGTGGACCATGACGTTGGGCACCTTGGTCCTAGAAAAAGGTGCTAAGAACCATAGATCTAGTGATCTAGGGCTTGTTTATGGATCTAAGAATGTGCATGTGAGTTCTGGCTTTATGAAAGTCCACAACTTCGTTAGAATCTTGTAAATGTACCTGCAAGCTAGAAAATGGTGTTTGGGTAGCTATATAGGCTTTTTCCTTAGTCAGACCCCTTGTTTTGATGATTTCCACCTCCACAAATAGCCAATGTAAATTTGAAAAGTGTGTGTGCCTTAGAATCTTGTGTGCTTGTAAGATCCTAATGAGGTAGTGTGCAAAATTAGATTTCTACCATATGCTTTGAGTATAAACCCTAAATGAATATAAATTGAATGTAAATGCTTCAAATCAAAAATGCAATAATGGATCTAAAGCATTAATATAAATATGAAAACAACTGTTGTGAAAGTCACATAGAGAGATGAAAATGATATGAAACCATACCAAACCCTAAGGGAGAGGTACAAGCCAATAAATAGTCAGTGATATCTTATTATTCTTCAATATCTTTAAAGATTTAATTGATGATGAAAATGGTTGATGAAGACTATAGTGCCCCTTTCCAATTCATCCTTTATGGGAGGATGTGATAAATACTCTTAGATTTAATCATGCTCTTGATGCTCTTGTTTCATTCTTTATAGCGATAATCTTTGTGACATTAGTGGATTCATTATGATTACTATGACAATAAAACTCCATGTTTTGGTTTGATTATTGAAGATAGGTGAAGGATTCACTTCATGGTCATTTCACTATTTTGGACAAGGTTCATGGTTATTCCGATAATACATATTGAATATTTCATATTTACATTTGATACTTGATGAATTATATGGATGATGATACATTTTGGACTACTTTGATGGATAGATTTATACTTTATGACCTCTATGTACTTCATATTCATAGGTGGGTTGTATAAGTTATGATGGTACTAACCCCTATTTTGTGATTATGATTATATGAGATGAGTTGATGTTATTATTATATGACTATCTTTATGAAAGGGACGTTGTCATATCACTCATCATGAGCATGATATGGTGTTGTGATTCTCTTTTCACTTGCTTGATCATTTATGATGTATATGTATTATATATATGTTGTATTGTGTTTAGTGGCGGTTGTAGGATTGCAAGTACTAGACATTTTCTCCACCTGGTCTCACAGGTCTGAGCGTGTCTTATCTCAATGGCAAGTTGATCGGACATGACACATGTTTCCCTCTTTCACTCTAGGTCTAAGTTGTCATTATTTTCTATCAATGATGTGATTAGAGTTGTCTTTGTGGCATCTTGGAATGCGGTGTTTGACGTTGGTGTTTGGTTTCCTTAAGGTGTCTTAAGTATTTGATTATAAGATTAATTATTATTGGATTTGTATAGTTTAGTAATATTAAACTAAATTAATCTAAAGATATAGTGAGATATTTAATTATTTATTTAATGTCTATGGATTTATTGGTTTCTATTTTATTGGTGCTTTTAAATTTATTTATTTAATTTAATTTATTTTAGGATTTATTGTTTAATTGACCATTTAATATTTATTATTTATTCATTTTAGGCCTTTTGGATTTATTGATTATTTTGTATAGTTGAGGCTTTGATATTTAACTATGGCAATTATTTATTATCTTTGGTTTAATTAAATTATTGGGCTTTTATTTTATTTTTCATAAAGCTTATTGCTTTTGATTATTAATCATCTTTTTCTAGTTTCGGTGATTAAAATATTAAATATATTATAATTATATAGTTTACCTGCCACTTTACCCTATTGGTTGATTTTGTGGGGGTAAGTAAATAATATTATTAAATATTACTTACGTCAATTTTATGCATGGTAGGTATATTATATGATTTATTGGGATTTTCTAATTGTTCGATATTTTTCTATTTTTTGGACTAATTTTTTTTAATGGGATTTTGTTGTGCATTGTTGGGGTTGGCATTGCTGAGAATTTTCGGTTGAAGATTTTGGTTCTTGGTTGATTGGGATTGGATTGTTGCTCTAATTCAAATTTCTAGGCCATCATTTCAATTTCTCCAAGTTGGAGCTTTCCTTCTTTCTTGAATTTTTTATTTGGAAGGATTTGTCTTCTCCGCATCTTCTCAAAGATTGTCTTTGGGGTTATTGGAATGGCTATTTGATAATATCTTAGTTTGTATAGGATGGGGAAAAATATTCATGGTGATTTTTATACTTACATACTTATTGAATGGAGAATGTGGTTGTGTATTGTTGGGAAACAAGTGATTATTTTCATTGCACTTTATATTCTTGTTATTGCCCTTCATTTTGGACTTATTGTGTCTATGTTTGATTGGTCTTTTGGTGTATGTGTAATGCCTGCCAAAATACCCTAGATAAATTAAGCAACTAACTCACTAAAGGAGATTTTTTTTTTTTTTTGAACATCTATTAACAACTAATGCAACATATAACTCCATTATCTAATTACATTCATTAACCGATTAACCATAATGAACATACATCATTTCACATCACATTAATTTACTCAAGCGGAATAATCATAAACAACATTAATCTTTCCCTAGGGTACTTCAACATCATTACTTAATCAACTACCATAATGTCATCCTACTCACATTCAATCTTTGAACAATCTATAAATTAATGCATCATATTAATTCCCTTTAAATCAGATATGCAACCTACAAATTATTTGCCCAATATGAAATGCATTCTATTCTAGCATTCAACTAGTATGATATATTCTTCCTTTTAAATGCAATACAACCCCTTTATCCTACATTCATTTTATACACCAAACCCAAATATGATTTAATATATCTTTTCCTATCTACATGCTATTATTCATTTCCATGATAATTCAATCCTAATGCATAGATATATTCCATCTTTATCAATCCATTTAATGATGCTTCAAATGCATCTAATTTCCTAACATGATCATTTCCTTAATCATTAATTCTAATGCATAATACAATAATCTTAATGATTTCTTACTTAATAATCAACATACATGCTTCTCATGTTTCAATGACATGAATCCATTTCATCATTAACTAAATCTAATTTGCATTACCCAACAGATCCATCTCTTACAATTAAATCATTCCATTCTTAAGATTCCTTCATACACATTTATTTACATTCTAACCATAACCATAGAATTCCTTATTTCATTTAAGACATCTAAACCATGATATAAATTTATTCCTTTTCATTTATAAATCCAATACAACTCTAAAGTACATAATGTCATTTCCGTCCAATCTTCAATACAACATGATACATCATATAACCACTTATCAATTTAAAATACAATCCTAATTTCATCTCCAAACTACTTACAATTACAATTACATAAAATACATCAATAGAATGGCTCTCCCTAATACATGATTTCAAATACTACATGCAAGATAACGCATTACATGAATCCATCATATCCATTACATAAATCTGCCACAAGGTACATCCATAATCCATCATGAAGAGGAATCCACATCCATGCAAGAAGAATCCAAGAGAAAATTCCAATGGCTAAAAAGCGCCAACCACTTGACCATGTGGAACCAAAGGAACCAGGCCCCATGCTAGGAGATGACACAAGGTCCCAACACACTCTAAACCTAAGCGGGCACTAATAACCAAAGAGACAACCACACAAGGAATCTCATGCAAGAACCCACATAATACAATAAGAACAAACTCCCAGAGGATTACAATTCAACAAAATATAAAATGCAACCAATAAGGCATAAACATAAATCATCAAGGCAACACATGTAGGGTGGAGTGTCATCACATGCCATCCTCAACTTAAGAAATATAACAACATGAGGCACAAGCCTGATGGACATGTGGAGCCATCTCAACCAATGGGAGATCAAGGGAGATTGACTTACCATAGCAATGGCCTTCTCATGCTTATCCTAAAACATCCTACCTAGGATAAATTCATGAGGCTCGCAATAATTATTATCTTTATTAATGAATCTAACTACCCAACCCATTAATTATTAGGTTATCACTTATTTACAAGTCATGGTAAACTCCCAATGTGCCTTGACTGTCTAGACTTCACAAATCCTTACAAGGGATCTCATGCAAGCCTATTTCTCATGACCTTGGTGATTACAAGGAAGCCCACTCCCCCTATCATAGATCCAAACAATAATAATCACAAGAGGCTGCAAAACCATATGCAAATCTGAAAACCATAATCAACAATATGCAGACAATAACTGTCATTCATGAACAAGAACATGCAAATGGCTATAGGAGAAAAAAAAAAAAAACAACCAAAGAGCATCTTGGAAAACCAAATACATCAAGGGCCATAAAATCTGTCATTAGCAATAGATATAGTCACAACAAGGCCTTTCACTTGTTGGTTCAAAAATATCAATTCCAACACTCTTCTTTCATGGCGCATCAACGTGAAAGAGAGCCTATCTAAACAACAATCGTAATATGATTTAAAAACACAAGGAAAACCATAAGAGAACATCAAAACCAATCAACCAAATCTAGAAAACATCAATCATGCCCTCATAATGCCTCTGGTACTGACCCAAACTGAGTAATTATCAAAAAGACTACAAATTCAGACAAAACCCTAAAACTCTACAGAATGGAGCATATGTTAAGTGAAATGGAATATTTTCACCCTAAAGTGGTGCATTTGCACACTGAAGTAGCACATTTGCATAATCTTGTGGCACATTTGATCATTCTTGTGGTGCATTGCACAATTCTATGGCACATTTATCTCAGAGAGAAAAAATTGTAGAAAACTACCATGTATAGAATCCAAAACACAATATGCACAAATAAGGTAAAATTAAAAAGCCAATCACAATAGAAATGCATTTAAAAGACCTTCAAAAGGATGAAAATTAATCCAAACAACAAAAATTGAGGCTTTAAATCTTTCCAAAAATATATCACTATCATAGGAACAAAATATTTTCTTGAAAACTCAAAAAGGCTATCATTACTTAGAAATCTTGCACAAACATTCACCAAAGTCCTGAAACCTCTCATATAAATTCAATACTCCCTTCAACACATAGATTAACACCACAAAAAAAAAACACATAATGCATTCATTAAGAAAGGAAGAGGCTCTATGAGTCTCTCATGACAAAGTCAACCAAATATCCCAAATCTGAAACAAACTCTCCCAAAATCTCTACTAGCAAACCAAATCCTCCTTTAATCACCCAAAAGATAACATTCATAGAAGAAGAGATTCAATTCACAGAAAGGAAAATTATCAAAAATGCAAAGTCATGCATTCACGGCAAACCCAAACCAACCAATAGAAATCAAGTATTTTTCCCAACCTATAGTTCAAAGCATATATTATATGCTATGCACATAAATATTTCCTATAAACTATAGTCCAAACTATATAATAAATATTTTCCCCAAATAGAACCCACAAACGACCATTTCTCAAACACAGAGAATACATAGAAAATAAAATTTATACAAAAGAAGAGAGCTCCAACCTGGGAATAGAAGTTATGGAAGAAGATTAAAGAATAATCTAAATCCAAATTCCAAATCACAAACTCGAGCATTCCAAAGCCAAAACCAAAATTAAAATCCAAATGTTGAAGAAAACTTCAAGAATGGTAACCCGACAACAAGCCCAGGCTGCCGAATAAAAGAAATTCAAAAACAAAAAACCTAGCCAATCAAAATAATCCAAAATATAATATTTCCTACCAACCCCATGTAAGGTTTCTTTTATATTTCTTTATTCAAATCCAACCAATAAGAATGAAGGGTAGGTAGGAATAACATAGAATCTGTTTATACAACTAAGTGGGAGATATTATTATTTTATTCAAATGTGTTTATACACCCCCACTAATAAATAAAAGTCAAGCTATATAAATAAACATAAGCCATAAATAAATGATTAAATACCAATTAAAGTTAAACCACTAATATTAAATGAATATTAAACAACAATAAAGATTAAACAATAAATACCAAATAAATATTAAACCCTCTTAAAATAAATAATCATTAAATAAATAAATGACTAATCAAACAATAAATCCCAAATGAATGATAAATAAATAAGTAAAAAAATCACGAATCAATTAATTAAATAAATCAACAATCACTAACATACTCACAACACCAAGAAGATCAAGCTTACTAACTGGCATGGAAAATTATGCCAAGACACTAACGACTCATGGTGAACAACTTAGACCTAGAGTATGTGAAGGGAACTCATGTCATCTTCAAACCACATAAGCCATTGGAATTAAAGACACACTCAAACCTGTGAAGCTAGGTGGAGTGATGCATTCGTGGCAAAGCCACAACAAAGTCAACCAAATCTCCCAATTCTGATACAAACTCTCCCAAAATCTCTACCAGCAAACCAAATCTCTCTTTAATCACCCAAAAGATAGAATTCACAGAAGAAGAGATTCAAATATTCATAGAATAAAAAATTATCAAAAATGCAAAGTCGTGCGTTCACAACAAACCCAAATCAACCAATAGAAATCAAGTATGTTTCCCAACCTATAGTTCAAACCATATATTATATTCTACGCACATAAATATTTCCTATGAACTATAGTCCAAACTATATAATAAATATTTTCCCCAAATAAAACCCACAAACAACCATTTCTTAAACACAGAGAATACACAGAAAATAAAATTTATACAAAAGAAGAGAGCTCCAACCTGGGAATAGAAGTTATGGAAGAATATTGAAGAAGAACTCTTAATCCAAATTCCAAATCACAAACTCCATCATTCCAAAGCCAAAACCAAAATTAAAATCCAAATGTTGAAGAAAACTTCAAGAATGGTAACCCGAAAAACAAGCCTAGGCTATCGAATAAAAGAAATTCAAAAACTAAAAACCTATCCAATCAAAATAATCCAAAATATAATATTTCCTACCAACCCCATGTAAAGTTACTTTTATATTTCTTTATTTAGATCCAACCAATAAGAATGAAGGGTATGTAGGAATAACATAGAATCTGTTTATACAACTAAGTGGGAGATATTATTATTTTATTCAAATGTGTTTATACACCCCCACTAATAAATAAAACTCAAGCTATATAAATAAACATAAGCCATAAATAAATAATTAAATGCCAATAAAGGTTAAAACACTAATATTAAATAAATATTATACAACAATAAAGATTAAACAATAAATACCAAATAAATATTAAACCCTCTTAAAATAACCCAGGGTGATGCAACCATGGACAAGTAAAATGATTCTGGCTCTATTTTTTGCTGCTTAGAATATGCTCCATTTTGATGTGTAAGGAAATCTATTGGCAACTGATATGACCCAAAAAATTTTGACTGCTTCTTGTTTATACCAGTGTTGGTCTGTTTGTTTATTTCCACCGGTATAACAGAACCGGTAGTGGAGACATCTTGTTAATCAGCCAAGTAGTACTGGTAATGGAGGCTCTTTTATGAACCAGTTAAGAGGACAACCTACTGGTATCAAATTTTTGGTATAACACAACCGGTAACTGGTTGTGGCAGCTCTACAATGTTCTGACAACTAGAATTCCACTTTCCAAGTTTTCATGATAACTTGTTGTCGGGGTAGTTTTTTAAGGTTTCTTTTGGATTTGTCTCGACCCGCTACTCTCAATTTTGGTCTCTATGAGGTTTGTACTATGGGCAGATTCTATCTTTCTCTTTAGATCCTTGGGGGGTTCCTTCTTATAGCCTTGATTCCTCTTTGTTCATTGTTTCTAAGCAAGGATATAGGGTTTTCTTCCTAGTTCTTTCCCTATTGAGCTCTTGGATCGGTTATCTTATATATATCAGTGGCTTGCCACTTTTGTTTAAAAAAAATTAAAAATAAACATTAAATAAATAAATAACTAATTAAAAAATAAATCCCAAATGAACGATAAATAAATAAGTAAAAAGATCATGCATCAATTAATTAAATAAACTAACAATCACTAACATACTCACAACACCAAGAAGATCAATCTTACTAACCGGCATGGCAAATTATGCCAAGATGCTAACGACTCATGGTGATAAACTTAGACCTAGAGTATGTGAAGGGAACTCATGTCATCTTTGAACCACATAAGCCATTGGAATTAAAGACTCACTCTGACCTGTGAAGCCACATGGAGTTGATGTCTAGTACATGCAGTCTCATAATAGACAAGTGATAAGGAATCATGATGACACATCTCACTCGCAATGAGTGATGTGACATCGTCCTTCTCATGAGACAATCATACAGTATTGTTGGCGAACAAATTTGTCTCCTTTTTGAAATTTTAATTATTACCTTTTTAAAGCAAAATATGACTCCGTTTTACCCTTTAGAAAGAAACAAATATACCAATAGTTGGAAGAATTAATGAAAATTTAAACTCTTCATTAGAGGGCAGCTCCTTGTATGATTTACAATGAATTTATTATACAATTGATATGCTAACACTTTTAACTAGAAATTATTTAAAGGCTCCAGCATTTATCCATCAACACAAATAAATGCCTTCAAAACTACAACATAGGAAAATTTCTCAGAGAATATTCAAAGGAGAGTTCACAGACTCTAATTCATAACATACTTGCTATATAAATTCAAAGAAAAATAAGGACTCAACAAAAAACTAATGGCTCGATCGATACTCTCTCATGCTTCATAGAGCAAGGGGGATCAAGCAAATCAATACAATGTGAGTCGTCCAACAACCAATAATAAACATGAATTGAAAAGGAAATACAGAGATAACTGATCATCAAATTTTATTGTGCTCATAACAACTTAAGAAAGATTATGAATCTCAGAATGCACAAATTCAAAGATAACACAACATTTCATTGATAACCAGTCATTATATCATCCAAACAATTCATATCAAAATTTTATCTACTGCTCACAAAATCACAGTTTTTGGAACCCTTACAAAGATAAGCTCTTCTGCTTAAATAGCCACTAGGCCATAGTTTTTGCATGATCAAATAAAATTTACTTTCACCCAAGTGAAAGAAACCATTTAAAGCAACATAAAAGAAAACTAAACTAACAACCACTAAAACGCTGACATTTCATTTTTAGATCAGCTAGGCTTCCACCATGGCAGAGGAGGTTACAGGCTTGTCCTACTTTGCCACAGAACCTCGCCATTCAAGGTGCACTGCCGAGAAGTTTAAGATGACTTGGATGTTAGGTCTCAGAGACAACTGAGAGGTAGAGGGTGAATCAGTTGTCAAATAAATTCAAACCAAAAACAACTTAACCAACTTAATGCTTAATATCGGTAAACTAGTTAAGTATGCCGGTAGATAGTGTTAACAGCTAATTGCTATACTGGTAAAGATTAATGCATGAAACATAAAAAAAAAGTTATCTACAACACATAACACTAATATTTGTACGTGGAAACCCTGTAAGGGGAAAAACCATGGTGGGAAACCTTACCCACAATCAGATGATACTACTACAGATAGTAAGTGTACATAAATGGAGTCTGCACATGCAGAAAGGCCAACAACCTAGAGCTCACTGCTCAATCACAAAAAGGGAGTCACACTGACTACAGTTGGATGGTTAAATCCAATAAGAATGTACTGCACAAGATAGCATCTTCATATGCTGGAGTCAGTACTGGTGTAATGCTGATATGCTTTCACAAAAACCTAGCTTCACCTTCAAATGATGTCTTCATGTATAGCTCTGCTTAATCTCACATATACCTTCTCACAATTCTTTTTCGCATTCCACATTCGATCTTACAAGTAAGATCTTACATTTATACCATAACCTAAGACCAATTTTAGTAGGTCGGCTCTACAAGATATTACAATAAAAAAAATTTACAAACAATATAATATCTGATGCAATAACCAATTAAACATGTTGGCTTAATGCATTTACAACAAAAATTAATCATCTCCATAGCGTGCCATGCTGATCTGGAAAAGATAAACCTATCGATGTAACCCTAGGTAACCCTGGACCTATTTACTGGTAAAAGCAAATATGCACATATGAATATACCAATGATTAATTCTTCAAAATAACATGTCCACACGATGTCTTCAACATTACCAAGTGTCTTCCATATCATTCCAAGTCTCGGTGATCATTATATCCTGCCGATGAACCATATACCAGTAACTGTGAAACAGTTATTTGCTTGTCGATGAATGTTGTTGGATCTCCAAAGTGCTAGTGTTTTAGTAGGTGTTGACATCAATGACAAAACCATACCAAAATACCAATAAAATAAAACTAAACTAACAGCCACTAAAACGCTGACATTTCATTTTCAGATCAGCTAGGCTTCCACCATGGCAGAGGAGGTTACAGGCTTGTCCTACTTTGCCACAGAACCCTGCCATTCAAGGTGTGCTGCCAAGAAGTTTAAGATGACTTGGAAATAGGGTAGACTGATGTGTAGGATCCTCTACTTCCACACTTCTTTTTCCATATTTACCTATGTAACTTTTTCCTTGTGAACCTCTAAATGGTCCCAACAAGCAAAGAACATTGATTCAATCCTTGCTGCTTTTGAAAAGTCATCGGTAGTCAAGGATTTTGTTGTCTGAATGAACTGGATCCTTTCTTGAAAGACCTTAGTCATGTCTATAGCTTCTTCGATTACCTTGGTGCCCTCCTTCATGAGTTGAATATCAATGCACTTGAGGTCCTTTTGCATCGTGTCAATCAAGTCAGTCAGTCCTTTTAGCAACTTGGTGGATTCTTCATGGCTTTGCTTGATTATACAATTGCATCATTCCACGTTTTTATTTGACACATACAACACATTGTCATCCAAGTTCTCCATCGGTTTCTTAGCCAGGAATTTCATCACTCCATAATTCTGAACATCGTTCATCTATGCGAGGACTGCTACCCACTTAATCATTTCTTTTTCCCAGGTGGTTGTTTCTAGTTCAAGCTCTTTACTCACGGTTTCAGCATCCTTATAAACTTTAACTAGATTACAAATATAATCTGACCCTTGTTGTATTATCAGGCCCAACCATTTATTAAACATCTCCATCACTACCTTTTTCCTTTGAACTTGATCTAGCATCTTTTGGTTTGTTGGTGATTTAGGGTCAAATGACACTGGTATCTGCAATAATGGTTGGGGGTTTGGGTCATAGATAGCATTGATGTAATGAGCCATCTGTGTGACAACATACTTCAGTTCTCTCTTATCCTTTTCATCTTTCCAAGTCCTTGAAATTATTCTCTTCGTGGAGGATTCTAGATGTTTAACATCTACAGCCCTTGAAGCAACCCCCAAATCTATCTTCTCCAGGGTGAAATCCTCCTCCGTAGCCTTGTCTGCATCTCTTCTAGGAATGGGTTTGGCAACTTCAACTGTCTAGTGACCTGTCGTATCATCCACATCAAGCATTGCCTATGTTTTGAGATTTTTGGGCTTTGATGTCTTTCCCAAGCATCTGCTAACCATGTCCTCTATTGGAATTGTGACCGGTACCACACTCCTCTTTTTCCCAATGGTGGCTTCCAGCCATCTTGGTGCAATTGTAGGTTCCTTAGGTGGTGGAGTGGTCTGTGCATCTGGTGAAGTAACAATTACTAAGGTATTCATGGGATCCTGTTGAATTTCCACTTCTTTAGTTGTGTCCATTTCTTGCATCCCGAGCTCACCTTGATCCTGTGAATCTATTGTTTGTTCAAGCTCTTGACTAGGGTCCAAGTCTATAATCACTTGTTTCAGGGCAGGTTCCTTACTCCTCTTTTTTCTTCTGGACCAAGTTACTCGGGCAACTATGAGACTGGGTGGCGACCTTTTTGGCCTTCTTGGTTGAATTTTCTCTACAACGGGATTTGAGACACCTGTAACATTAGAAACTTCATTAGTGGTAGAAACAAGAAATTGAAACACAATGTGTGAATCAATTCTTGATTCTTGTGAGGACATGTGTGGTCTGTCCTTGAACTTTTGATTCATCAACCATCTCTCTATTCTCCTAACAACGTTGAAGGTTCTTGTTTGGATATTGTCATCTTCCTTTTTGTTCTAGCTAATTTCTAGAATCGGTTTTCCTTCAATCTCAGTATCAAAGTCAAGATCCAAAACATTCCTCTCTATATCTTCTGATATGCTAGATATATTAATTGGGATCCTCATGGTAGTTATATGCTACAAAGTGAATCTGGACCATGGTCTCTTTCTCACTTCATACTCATCCTTGAAGTTCTCCCAATAATCCTCTATCTGAGGTTCATGACAAAAATGACCTTCTACATTAAGGTTCTCCCTTCCATAACCCTTGCTATCAAATTTTTGCCTTGCCACATATGGCTACATGTTCATCCTTTTGAACTCTAGTTCCAGGTTCAAGGCATCTGATACAGACTGGAAACTGTAATATGCGAGTTCAATGGGAAATACCACACCAGACTTGCCCTTTGCTCCTAATATTTTGTCTATGTAGGCCAACTGCTGCTCACTTCTATAAGCATGTAGCTATCAAAAGCATACCTAGGTAGCTTAAATGGTTGGCCTTCAAAGCCACCTACCCGTATGTAAGTAAACCAAGGAAATTGGATAAAGAAACTTCCATATATACTCACAAATTCCATAGCTTCAACCAAAATTCTCCTATTTGCATCACCCTGAAGCTCAAAGGCAACTCTCCCTACGAAGACTCCATTCCACCTATCAATCTACTCAACATGTCTTTGTTGTTGCAATAGAGGATAAAAATTATAAACCCTCATTCCATCAATCCAGGGTTCATTAGGTAGTCCAAGCCAATCCCTTGTGCAAGCTAAAATGTAGAAAAGATAGGAAGACATTTAAAACCCTATCATTGCCACAAAATTTCTCAATCATTTATGAAGTCTCTCTGCAATTACTTGAGACCAATCCAGAAATCTGTCACTGGATAAAACCACTCAGATGAAAAAGTACATCCAATCCTCCCAGTAGAAGGAATGTGAATTCAACTTCACTTTGTTCAAAAGTATAACAATGTCCCGCACCTCTTGGATGAAGTGTTCTCTGGTCAGGGGCTTGGGTAATTGTGATCCTCCTTCTTGAATCTTCAAGAGCCAATTTCTAGCAATTACGCTCCTGTACTTGCTCTTATTTTTGGAGAAATAGGCATATGAACTCTAAATAATCCAATCCTCATACTCATCCTTATGTGGAATACCCATTGCTGCCATCACCGTTTCTCTATTAATTTTGACCAGCTCCTCACCATCGTAGGTTTTGATACATCTATTCTTAGAGTCATATCTGTTCATGCATGCCAACACTAAATCTGGGCATGGTGTGCTGAGCAGGAATGCAACAGCTTCCGCAAGACAACTCTTAACTATCATTTCCACTAATGAATCAGTCTGAGGGTTCTTGGTTCTTTCCAAGAAATCCCCTAAATCTACATGAATTAAGGAGGTGTCTTCCAATTCTAGAAAAAATACTCACTAGACATAAGGTCCGGCCAAGCTTTGGCAGTATAGGACTGATGTTAACTATCTACCCCCTTAACCAAGAAATTTTAAAAACAAGACAGTATCCTACCCCAACAATTTAGAGATTTCCCTTTTCTATACTGATAAAAACCTCATATTCTCAAAGAAATACAACTTAGGAGAAATCAACTGAACTTACTCGTTAACACCATGAAAACTGGAAATTCTTTTGGAGAACAGAGCTGATTTTACCTTCGGTGCCTCCAATTTACTAAAGAATAGTAGTTGTGACCTTCCTAAATATGGAAACAAATTCATACACATTTCCTTCAATCGAACGGATAAATATCTTTACAGTTACACACACTTTAGCATAATTTACCCAAGCATGCGAAGTAATGGTGAAATGACACAAACTGACACCTTCTTTATTATCCATCACTTCCACACAAGTAATTTGATGTTCTCATGATTACTTTCCACATTTAGAATTCTAAATTGCCGAATAAGGGAATATTCCAGCTTGTTGCACCACTTTTATTTCCACCAAAAAGCTTTAGAGTTAGTTTTGAAATGAACACATGAACCTTGAATCGTTTGACAAAAAGGTTCATCAGTTTGATGTTCACTTAAGAAATATAGCAATGAGTGGGCAGCATACAAAACAACACCGGGAATGAGTGACAAAAGAAAAGGACTATTAAATGTGAACCTTGAACCTTTTGATCGGCTTTGAAATTTGGTTCAAGGTTCAAGATCACATATCAACTCAAAACATAAGGACTCACACTCATCATATAATGATACATTGCCATGACTCACGAAAAGGCATTGTTAACTTTGAACCTTGAACTGCTTGAAATTTGGTTCAACGGGTTCAAAACTTCAATGACCACAAACAAAAGCGCACTTGTTTGCATGATGACAAAGACCAGAAATGACTCTTTTACAAAACACACTTTGAACCTTGAACCTATTGAACTTTTGTTTTGAAAGAGTTCAACGGTTCAACTACGAAGGAAAATGAATAACCCGACGAAAGTTAAGGCACAAAAGCAACCCATGAGCAAGAATAATTTAAAAGGGAAAAATTACAGGTGGACTAACATTGGCTCTGACTGGGGACTAGAACTGTGAAGGAACTAGAAATGAACTATAGAATCTCTGGTTTCGCATGCAGACTTGATTTAAAGACATAAACAAAACTAAACTAAAAAGACAAACAACAACAAAATTAACTTAACACTATATACAAAAACTAGGAGGGACTCTCGTTGATAGTTGATATAATTGCAAATCTTGACCATTATATATTTCAAATCTTCTCTTTCGCAGAAAGATGTTCTGGGTAATCTCCATACATCAAATAATAGGCTACATCTGCAAACCAGGAATCTTGAAGACCAACAAATAGGACTAAAAACAATTCCTTTGTCACTTCCTCCTTGCTTTCAACAATCAACTTGCACAAAACCTACCCCCTTACCAAATTTGTGGGCCTAATGTCTAAATTGAACTACTGAATTTTTGACACCCAAGAAGCTCTTTCATTCATCCCTATGTCCTCTTGTGTCAATATGCTCTTGACTACTGAATGAGGCACATAAACAACAATGTGGGAATGGATAATATAATACTTGAACTATTTTACCGCCTTCACGACCGCATATGCTTGTGTTTCCATTATTGAATATTTCAGTTCATGCTTTTTCAGGGGTACGCTCATGAATGATATAGGAACCTCATCATTATCCTCATTTTTCTGTAATAAAATCCCTAACATAGTGTGCTCTAAGGCATAGCAGTAGATAACAAAATCTTTACTGAAATCAAGATTAACCAAGATAGGTGTCTGACCGATAGCATTTTTTATTGAGGTGAATGCTTTCTTCCCTTCCTCACTCCATTTGAAAACTTTTTTCTTACTCATCAAATTCACAATGTATCTGGTAGTTTTTGCAAAATCTAGGATGAACCTCCTTATAAAATTTATCTATCTGAAGAAGGATCTGATGACATTCCTACTTGATGGTAGAGTTAACTATTGAATTTTTGTTACCCTTTCAGGATCTATTTTCACCCCCTCCTTAGAAACAATATGGCCGAGCAACTTACCTTTTGTGACTCCAAACATTTATTTCTTTGGGTTTAAGGATACCCCATGCTTGCGGCACCTCTGCAACACTTGTCTCAGGTCCCGCAAGTGATGTTTCCTTCTTTTTGAGAATACTGTCAAGTCATCTAGATATACAACAATGATCTTATCCTTTAAGTGACCAAGGGACAAGTCCATAGCTCGCTAAAATGTTGCTTCTGCATTGATCAAACAGAAGGGCATCAGGTTATATGCAAATGTACCCCAAGGTGTAATAAAGGCATTTTATGCTAATCATCTTCCTAAATGGTGATCTGATTATATCCCGAGAATCCATCGAGCATGGACATCATCTCTGATGCTGAGACTGTTTGCAAAATTTGGTCCATGGCTGACAAGGGATAATTGTCTTTTAAGTTGGCTTGGTTAAGATTTCTAAAGTCTAGGCAGATCCTTATTTCCCTATTTTTCTTTCTAACGGGTACAATATTTTCTATCCATGTAGATTGATGGATGGGATATATTATCTTGGCTTTTAACATCTTATCTACTTCCTGGAATATAGCTTGTGGTACTTTTGAATTGAAGCTTCTAAGCTTTTGCCGAAAAGGGCTTGCTCTAGGCTTCAGGGGAATCTGGTACTGGAATTTTCCTTCTCTGAAATTTTTAAGATCGTCATAACACCAGGAAAACATGTCCTTGATCTCCACTAGGAAGCTAATGAACCTTTCCTTTTCTATCGGCATACAACATTTTCCCAGATTGATATATTTGGGCTCATTCTTGGTACCAATGTTAACCTTTTCGTAACCTCCAATATCCTAAACTTCTTGGGGCTTGTCTGTTAGGATTTCCAAAGATACTGAGAGGGGGGGTGAATCAGTATCTAACTAGTTTATAGATTTACTTGACTTAAAACATGAAAAATATATTAAAACTGTGTATCGGTAAACAAGAAATAATGCAGTAAACAAGAATAACAACAACCACATGAGAAGCACACCATAACACAGTATTTTAATGAGAAAACCTGGTGTGGGAAAAACCTTGGTGGGATTTGTGACCCACAATATTCACTTACTGGCCAATAAGGGAATATTACTCTTACAATAGGGGCGTGCACATGCAGGAAGGCCAAGTGTCTAGAGCTCACTGCTCAATTACAAAAGAAGTCACACTAACTTACAAAAATGGATTATATTAATCCAATGTCTTGTACTGCTTCAAATTAGCATCTGCTATGCCAAATCCAGTACCTGTTTAAGCTCTGATACATACATAAACCCTTAACCTATACTTCACATATTAGGTCTTCTTATCTCGCATCCTATCACACATTCTTCCTATTACAAAATAATCTCATACATATATGAGTCATATTACAACTCTCCATGTCGGCTTACAATGATTTTATAATTAACTACAAAATACATTTCAAACAAAATTCGTGTCAGCTAGGGTGTCGGTATCCTTGCTTTCACTGCCGGTGTAGAGTTTGTCGTTATTGGTGTCGGTAACCTATCTTGCCAGTATCATATGATTGCAAGGTTTCCATCAATGGCAAAACCTTCAATCACCTAGAATTTCTCATTGGAGTGTGCATTTGCCAACATTGTCACCTTTATTATTCTTGTAGGCATCATTACGATCAAATAGACACTCCAAAGAAACCATCCCTTTAGGGATCTTGTTTCCTTTCAACTGCATGATTCCATCAAGAAACTTCTTGGCTTGTTCTGGCAAAAATTCTTTGCACTCTACATCTGAACCTTCAAAATACATGATAAAAAACATGTCTACACTTTGCATAAAGTTATTTATTTGTTTATCATTCTCAAATACCTACCAAGAATCAGAGTTGTCTGAGACACTGGGTGGATATATCAACTCTACCCTGTAAATAGCCTCAACAAATTCAGGATGTGGGACTAGGAATGAAGCTAAGACTACTAATGAATCTACTTTTGAGTTCAATTCTCTAGGTATTGCTTCAATGGAAAATGCATCAAAATCCTCGAGTTCATCCCAAACTATATTCCAATAGTGTTTTAGCCTCTCATTTTTAACACTAAACAACCCTCTGACCTGTTTTACAATTAGTTCAACATCTCCTTTAGCCCGCAAGAGTTTCACCCCCTATCTCTTAGCTTTAGCTAAACCTAACAACAAAGCCTCATACTCAGCTATATTGTTGGTATTTTAGAATTCTATCTTAAAAGAAAAAGGAATAGGATTGCCAAAAGTGGTATTAACACTACCCCTGCACCATAACCTGACACTACACAATTACCATCAAACTCCATTAGCCACAAACTTTCTTTTCCCTCAATTTGAGATGAATCCTCATCTACCTCACTATTAGACAAAATCATGTAGTTTACAAATTGACAATCATAATACAGAATCTGGGCTCGAGGGTCATCAAATGGGAAAATAGTGAATTTGGACTTTGGTTCAGGCTGTAGGATGACTCACTATTTCCCAATAGGAATTGTGGCTTGAGACAAATCCATTTTTATTTCACCACCTAAGTCTTTATAGAAAGTATGATTTAATAGCATACCATAACTAGTTGGGATGTCAGCTATCAGAATTGTCAACTTGATCCTTTTATCTGGGTGGGAAGAAAGAACTACTTGAGCATCCTTAATTTGACCTAGTAGAAGAATTTGTTTTGAATCCATAAAATAGCATCTTCCAAAAGTCTTGGTCAAGGATAACCCTAATGCTTTGGCTACAATAGAGGGCATTATATTTTTGGATGCACCTAAATCTATAATACAATTATTCAACCTATGACCATTTTATGAATAATGATATATAAAAGGGCTCTGGTTTTGACTCAAGGAGGGGTGTAGAAACATTTGTTTGAAGAGAAATTATTTCAGGTATCTTTTAACAAACCGAAGGATGAACCAACTTTTTACTACTTATTAGATTGCCACTAGTCTTATGTCAAAGTTATTCTATATACTCTAGTTGGTTTCTACTACTGAAATATTTAGTCGGTATGCGCAGTCTAGTCGGCTATAGAAGAAAGCAGTCACAGAATGAAGTATACACTGAGCTGTCTACTGAGTATCTTTACATGTCTACTGAGCAGCAAAGATGACACACTGAGTTGATTTACACCGAGTGAAATGTGTTACTAGATTCACTGAGCCTGAACATGCATATGAAAATGTGTTACAAGATCGAGGCACATCTAACCGTTATCACATTGGAAATTGCACTTGAAGATTGTGTATGATTTTGAGGTCATCTAACCAATGAAATATTTTGCATGGTTATTCATTCAATAAATCATGTTTGTAAGATCGAAGCAATGAATTAGATCACAGTCATAAGAGATCTATTTATACAACATTAATTGAGATTAGAAATAGACATGTAGCATGACAGAAGGGATGATATAGAGATATATGAAGCAAGACATGTGAAAGAACTAAGTGTTATGATTGTTACAGAGACACAGAGGTCACCGAGAAGGTTTTCAGAGAACTGTCAAAGAACAGAGTAAACAGAAGGGTTTACTGAGTTACTATATGGGTTACCGAGGTATGCTATAAGCAAGGTAATCTATTCTGAGCACATAGAATCTGCTCTAACATTCTAGATGTAAATTTGAAGATATTTGTAATAATTTTATTGTAATATTTTGAAGTTGTAAGAGAAACCTTTAACAGGGTAAAAGACTCTAATCAAGTCTATAAATTGTAAAGCCTCTAACTAGGTGTAGCATTTAGATGAAGTGTTGTAAAATCCTTTAGCAAGGTAGATCTAATAGATCTTGTTACTCCTAACAGGGTATGCTATTAGAAATAGCTAAACATGTAGCTCTAACCGAGCACACTTTATTATTGTAGTAGTGAAGTTGTGGGTGCCATCCCCACCACAGTTTTTCTCTCTAACCAAGAGTTTCTGCATAACCAAAATATATGTGTTATGGAGTGAATCATGTATGATTGTTATCTATTTGTTTTAACTTTATATTATGTTACTGCACTACTCGGTTTATGCATAATAGTAAAGTTATTGTTGAAGAAATGTTTTGAAGTACTGATTCACCCCTCCCCTCTCAGTACATTAGTTTTCCATATTGGGCCTAACAATTGGTATCAGAGCTTAAATCTTGGAAAAGGATTTAACTGCCTAAAGAGAAAGATCTTATCAATGGAAGGCTATAAAAAATCTCAGAGGATTGTGTATCTGCAAGAAGAGCTGGATCATGCTAATCAAGTGATTGCTGACATGCAAAGGCAAATACAAAAATCTCTAAAAGTAAGAAGAAGATTATCTCATGATTTGCAGGACTCTCAAGAGTTAGTAGAACAAATTGAGACGTCATCTGAGAATAGTATATCTAAATAAACTGAAGAAATGATTGGAGTATTGAAAGAAAAGAATAAAGCACTGGCTGATCAACTAAAAGCAATGAAAAGAGAACATGAACATTTCAGCACATAGATGACTGAAAATCTAGATGCATTGAGGACAACTGAGGATAAAGTAAGAGATCTAGAAAGAGAGAAGCAACAACTTGAAGTCTTAGTATCTGATAAGAATGATGAAATCATAAGGTTGACTGGAATTCAACAAAACCTATCAGATCAACTAGGTTATGCACATCATGAAGCAATCAGAAGGATGGTGAGAATCAAGCATTGAAACTTGAAGTATCAAGGTTGACCGATGAACTTGAAACAGAGAAGAAATCCAAAGAAACACTAAAGAAGAGTTATGAAGCATCAAAGATATTGGATGAGCAACTAAATACAAGAAGACCCAACAAAGATGTAGGACTCAGTTACAAAGGAAAAGACTCTACCAAGAAGAAATTTCATACTACCAAGAGAGGAGAATCATCAAAGCAAGCTGGAATAAAAAAGAACATCAAAGGAAAGAAGCCTATTTGCAACTACTATGGAAATCAAGGTCACACTACCAACATATGCCAAATTAGAAAAGGTAAGCAACCAAATGTCACTAAGTCCAATGGTTATTGTTACAATTGCAATAAATATGCTCACACATCTAATCAATGTAGGACAAAGTCTATTAACAATTATCAGAAGGAAAAATTCAAAGGGTTTTGTAAAAACTGCAATAGATATGGACATAGTACAGAGAAGTGTTGGTTTAAGCAAAAGAACTATATGTGGTATGCACACCGAGCAAATGCTAGAGGTTACCGAACTCACACAGATCCTTACCAACAGTATTCTGCAGTACCATGGGATTACAATACAAGGATATGGTGTGAATGTTGTGGAAGATATGGAAAGATAAGTGCCAACTACTTTATAAGGTTTGGAATGAACAACTGAAGATCATGGAGAAATCCTAGTATGGCATGTTTTCATTGTCACGAAGTGGGACACTTAGCTAGAGATTGCAAAGATCAACCTAGAAAAGACACTGAAGAAATAAAAGAAAAATTAAAGATGATTTGGAAAAACAAGGAAGTTGTGTCAAACAAAGAAAGCACCTTACCTACTAAGTTAGGTGCACCTATTCCAAATTAATTGGTAAAGGTATGAAGGGACTGCATTCTCTCAAGGTTAAAACTTAACAGTTCCTATTATGTTATGTACTTAATTCAAATCTGCATAGTTAAGATGTAATAGTAAGTTTGAAATTCTATCAAAGTCTTTTGAAGCACTTTACAAGAAGCCTATCAAGTCGGTAAATGAAGGAAGTTTGGTTACTCGGTTAAAATGGAAAAATGAGAGTAAATCAGTTAAAGAGGAACCAAGTGCATTTAATGTTTTGACCTAACCTACACGGAGCCCGATAGTATTTTGTGTACTTAAAAGCATTTTCGTGGTTATTTACACTTACCAAGTTTTCGAGAAAGTAGAGCAAGTGATTCAAAGGCGATCAAACCTCCTACAAAGAAAATTCAAGGTATTTACATCAAATCTCAACACATTGTTAAGCTAGTTTACCAAGCATATCTTGTTGCCATTATCTGCTAAGTATAAAGCATCTATCATTTGAAATCCTGAAACCCTAAGGACTCTTTGCTAGTTTTTATCTGAAATCTTCAATGGCACCCAAGATCCAAGATCCCATAGTTGTCAATAATGTAGAGAAGCCCTCACTGAAATACTCTTTGACCCCCAAAGTTGCTTCTGAACCAAATGACAAAATCGCCTTTTCACTCATCTCGGATAGAGTGTTGTTAGTTGAAGATGTGAGATTCTTCACCAAATGTCATGTTAAAGAACTCGGTCATGTGGAAATCAAAGACACCTATGATGAAATGTGTACCGATGGTAAACTGAATAGCAAGTATGAGCACATCAAGATCAAGGGATTAACTAAAGCCCTAACCTATCCCCATGTGTTCAAACCCCAGTGGGTCAAGTTTGTTTTGAGCAAACTTCACGATGATTTCATGTGGCTAGAAGAGCAACCATTTAAGATTACTAAGGAAATCATTCATCTGATTACTAGTTACCCTATCTATGATCATGCCCGAGCCCAGAAGATGATATCACAGAAGGAATTGATTAGTTTAACCGAAGTGGAATCTAAGTGCAGAGGATTGAAATTGAATAATGTCATAGATGAAGAATTAAAATTTGCCATTAGAGTAATGGGCTATTGTTTCTTCCAATCAGCAAGGGAAAATAGTGTTCCTTATGCAGCAGTAGACTTGGCTTACAAAATTGTGAAAAAGGGAATGAAAATTGACCTATGCGAGGTATTGTTGAAGAACCTATTTAAAAATCTAAACACCATCAGGAAGCTGAAGAAGAACAACTCAGCTAATACTCTAAAGTTTGGATCATTACTAGTATGCATGTTTTTCTACTTTGAAAAATTCTTTCCATCAGTCGGTAAAGTTGTTTGGGAGCTACACCGACCAATCACCCATCAGATAAATGACTTCATCAAGAAGTTAGGTGATAATTTCAATAATATTATGGATGATTACTTCAGTAAGTTTCAAGAGAAAATTCATAACAGATATAGGATACCACCCTAGCTAGTAGAGAAATACAAAAATGATATATGTTTTGAAGTTGACACCGATTACTGTTATGTGAACGTTGTGGAACCAAGGACTTAATCTTTGTCACCAATGGGCTACGAGATTGATTTTGACATCACACAATAGTAAATTGATGCATTTCTTACATTACTAAGGAATGCTACCAAGCTGAGGTATGGTACCTATGAGGAAGTAAAGGAAAAGGTAAAGATGAGCATTGTAGTACCTAAAGCTACAAGAAAGGCATCAAAGATGATTAAGGCATTGTCAGAGAAATTCAGAGAAGTCTCTTCCTCTACACCTATCAAAGGCACCATTTCCATTACCAAAGAGGAATCTAAAGCCCAAGAGGCAACTATAACACTGAGCACTGAATTGCCTAAGGGAAAAGTGTTGAAGAGAAAGAAACAAGACACATCAAAGGCCTCACCGACTCCACCTCCAGTAAAGCGACCTAACACTAGAGCATCTGCAGCTTCACTGAGTAAGAAAACAAAGAGTGTTACTATTCCCAAGGTAAAAAAGACATACAAGAAGTCTACTCGGAGACTCATTTTGGCAAAAGAGTCTAGTGATACCGAATCAGAAAATGCAAGCAAATTCCAAATTGTCAAGAGCAAGAAGGTAAATATTCATAGTGTTGAAAACTTCTATGCTAATCTGAAAGAATACAATGGATTTGGAGGATTTAGGTATGTCAAGTATGAAACTAGGAACAATGATGAGAAGAGACAAATTGAAGAAGTTGTCATCTGCACACTTCTAAAGTTCTGGCTAGCTCCATTAGAACTAGCTAAGTCACTTCCAAATGAACTATATCTACATATTGATAATAGGTGGAAGTATGCAATGGACTCAGAGAAACAAATCAAAGAAACAAGTCTAGTCCATCTCTTTCCTGATATGTCAGTAGCTAAAATAAAGGAACATCTGACAACCTACAATTCAAAGATTCTTTTCAAACAAAGAGCCTTAAAATTGATGAATGGGCTATATATTGAAGTTGAAAAGGAGACTAAAGCATAGTGGTAGGAAATCTTCAAAATCAAGGATGTCGGTGAGCAAGCTACAGTTGAAATCATTGATGTCACCGAGCATGATCCTAATTTCACCAAGCAAGGTCCTAATATTACCGAACAAGACCCCGTTGACACCATTCAAATAAATGAAGATGTCATTGATATAGAGGCACCGGAACAGGAAATGATAGAAGGCACTGCATATGCAAAAGTTGTATCTAGTGAATCCATTTTGGAACAATTTCATCTTATCCACCGGTCAAGCAACCTGTCTCAACCAAAACTCCTCAAGATACAGATCAAGGCACTGAAGGTCACAAGTCTGCAACAGGAGAAGGTACTACTCAAGAACAGACATCTCAAGCACCTTCTGGTACTGAGAATGTTACAACTGAGACACCTAGTACCGAGACACCGAAAGACTATGTAGAGGCTAAAGGAATTGATCAAAGTGTTGCCTCTACCGAGCAACCTACCGAGGGTAATCAAGCCTGACAAGCAATTGTCTTAGTTCTATAGGTGAAAGGTAAAGAGAAGAAAGTGAAGAAGCATAGTTTTAAAGTTGATTTGTCAAAACCAATAGTGTTGCCCAATGTTGATATATCAAAATTAAAGGGGCAAGCACTCATTGATTTCGGTGAACTATGCAAAGAAAAGGCCAAACAAGAGAAGCAAATGGCCATTCAAAAGAAAAATAAAGTACTTCAGAAGGTAAAAGCACTTTTAATAGATATGCTACCTAAAGCTATAGTATCAACTGATGCAGCCATCCACATTCAACTGGATGAACTCCTAACAAAGATAGAGACATCTGGAGTAGATGCATCAGAGTATTTGAGCAAGCTAAAAGACAAAGAGCTCACTGCCAAAATGATAGAAGAGGTACAAAAAGCTATAGCTATTGGCAAAGTTAAACTTGTCAAATTTATTGCTGAGTTGACTCCTCAGCTCAAGCACATTCATTATTTATTTTAGAAACTCTACACATTTTCTTTATTCATTAAAGACATCAAGAATAAAACAGAGGCAATTGAGAAAGAGATCACCGATCTCTCAAATAAGTTGACCATAGAGACAAATTCAATTCATAATTTCTATTCAAAGCTTCAACAGCTCATGGCTCAACAATTGGACTTAAGAAATGAAGAACACAAGATCAGGATGGACATAATGACACTTCAGACATTTTTCCTTCCTCATCTTTCATCAGTCTAAGAACAGATCAACCGAGCCACATACTTATCTACTACTCAAGAGGGAAGCACTCTAGATGGCTTAATATCACTATTGGCTGATATTCAAGCACATAATTCTTTAATGGATAGTGTAAAGGATGCACTCTCTGTTGCTGTCACTGACGCCCGGAATAAGTACAATTCCATTTTTGACCAGTTACCGCCCCCAAATGGAAATTAAGTTTTTGATGTTTGTCAAAAAGGGGGAGTGATACCATATATTTGTGGAGTAATATGTTACAGTACTAGGGGAGTGATACAGTATTAATATAGTTTTGGGAGAATGATATAGTATTCGGAGTATAGTATACAGGGGGAGTATACTAAGTAGTGTAAGCAGAGTATCCAAGAGCAATGAACCAAGTAGTATACAGATCAGTAAGCAAAGAACAAGAACAGATCACCAAGCATGCAAAATTAGAGTCATGTATAGTATATTGACAATGGGAGTATATCTGATATATTATTTTATTGACTACTATATATACTGTCAGTATAGTCATTTTGCAAGTATATAGATTTTTGAGTTATAACTTTGAAAGTAGTTTTTGTCAAACATCTCAACTAATGTCAAAAGGGGAGATTGTTACTACTTATCAGATTGCCATTAGTCTTATGTCAAAGTTATTCTATATACTCTAGTCGGTTTCTACTACTGAAATATTCAATCGGTATGCACAATCTAGTCGGTTACAGAAGAAAGTAGTCATAGAATGAAGTATACACCGAGCTATCTACCAAGTATCTTTACATGTCTACCGATTAGCAAAGATGACACATCGAGTTGATTTACACCGAGTGAAACGTGTTACCAGATTCATTGAACCTGGACATGCATATGCAAACATGTTACAAGATCGAGGCACATCTAACCATTATCACATTGGAAATTGCACTTGAATATTGTGTATGATTTTGAGGTCATCTAACCAATGAAATATTTTGCATGGTTATTCATTCAATAATTCATGTTTTTAAGATCAAAGAAATGAATTAGATCACCATCATAAGAGATCTATTTATACAACATGAATTTAGATTAGAAATAGACATGTAGCATGACAGAAAGGATGATACAAAGATATATGAAGCAAGACATGTGAAAGCACTAAGTGTTATGACTATTATAGAGACACAGAGGTCACCGAGAAGGTTTTAGAGAACAATTAAAGAACAGAGTAAATAGAAGGGTTTATCGAGTTACTATATGGGTTACCGAGATATCCTATAAGCAAGGTAATCTATTCTGAGCACATAGAATCTGCTCTAACATTCCAGATGTAAAGTTGTAGATATTTGTAATAATTTTATTGTAATATTTTGAAGTTGTAAGAGAAACATTTAGATGAAGTGTTGTAAAATCATTTAGCAAGGTAGATCTAACAGATCTTGTTACTCCTAATAGGGTATGCTATCAGAAATAGCTAAACATGTAGCTATAACCAAGCACACTTTATTATTGTAGTAGTGAAGTTGTGGGTACCATCCCCACCACAGTTTTTCTCTCTAACCAAGAGTTTCTGCGTAACCACAATATATGTGTTATGGATTGAATCATGTATGATTGTTATCTATTTGTTTTAACTTTATATTATGTTACTGCACTATTTGGTTTATGCATAACAGTAAAATTATTGTTGAAGAAATGTTTTGAAGTACTTATTCAACCGTCCCCTCCCAATACATTAGCTTTCCATATTGGGCCTAACACAACTCATTACTACATGAGGGAAATATGGCATTCATCGACTATTGCATTCCATTAGTATGTTGTGCATTATTTCCTATTACAAATTGTACAAGTCTATCTAGTTCTTTAGGATTTAGCTTAAGGTACTCAGCAGGTGTGATTTGAATTTGAGAAGACTTGCAAAACTCTATAATATCAAATGAACTTTCTTTTTCAATAGGCTTTAAAAATAAGGGTTCTTGCAATTTTTTTATCATTATTATGAAATTTTGGGTCAATCCCTTTACCTTTGAAAGCCACTGCAGATGATGAAGAAGCCACCTGAGGTTTCACATTTTGTTGCTTTCTTGTGAGCACAACACATGAAGGATCCTCTAAAGTAATGAAAATATCACCTCCTCTTTCTAAATCTGACTCGTACTGAAGAAAATGGATTTGAGAGTCGCCAGGTTGCTTTGAAGATTCTTCTTCTCCCCTCTCACTTGAGGTATCTTTAAAATTCACCAATTGTGTATAACACACCATTTTAGGACAAGAACTGCCATCATGTTCATTGGTGAGCTGAAATACACACATATTCCCTTTAGTAGGTGGTGCTTCAATTGCTAATCTTTGTTGAGCAGGGGGTAATTGCATGGTCTTGTTCCCATAGCGCAAAGACTAGTTTGTATTCCTTCTAGGGACATCTTGATGGGGAGATGAGTATGAGGTACTGGCCTTGGGAAACTATTTTTTAAGGGTGATTACATCATTCATTAGTCGCTGGATTACATGGTCAGAGGAAGTTGAAGGTTGAGCACAAGGTGTCTATACTTCCCCTTTCCATTTACCTATTGTGATTAGATAATCTTCTAACTCAACTGCAAGGGTTTAGCAGCATTTAAATCTACAACTCTTTGCATGCGGATCAAGAAACCTATTTCTGAAGGCATAGAATTAATAAAGAAACACTTAAGATTGTCATCTAAGGGCTTTTGATTAGCTGGAATCTTGTGCAAGATCTTATCAATTTTTTCTACAAAATTCCTCATAGATTTAGGAATTTCTTTCTTTAATTGGGCCAATTGAGCCAAGAGGGAATGTTCATCTTCAGCCATCTTCAGCCACTTTGAATCTTGCCTCAAACCTTGTTTTTCAGATCTTGCCAAGTTGTTATCACACTATTTGGAAAGTGATAAAACCAATCTATTGCTACCCCTGTTAGTGTCTAGACAAACAAACTCACAACAACATCCTCATGTTGAATCGATATTATTCCACAAGCCACATTGAATGTATTTAGGTGTTCATCAATAGTGATTTTTACATCCCCACTAAATTTTGGCAAATGATCCCTAGCACCTTTGGGTAAGGGGTTGAGATTTAAACCTAAGTTCAATGGGTCTACGACCACCCCCCAAGGATTTTTTGCTACCATTGGATGATATTGAGTGAAGTCGGATTGATTATATTTGGAAAAACAACATCATGCAAGGTCAGAGCTTGACAAACTGAGGACACAGGTGATGATGGTGATGGGGAAGGAGGTCTACTTCTTTCCCTTCTTTGAGGTGAGAAAATGGGTTGAAAATTTAGGTTCTATAACTCCTAAAAGATGGAATCGAATACCCCTTCCCTTCTTGAAAACCTACTATATCTCCTTGACTCCAGTATTGCAACTAGGCGACTAGCCTTATAATTCAACTTCCCCAGCAGAGTCACCAAAAATCTATTGGTGAATAGATTTGTCTCCTTGAAATTTTAACTATTATCTTCTTAAAGCAAAATATGACTATGTTTTACCCTTTAGAAACAAACAAATATACCAACAGTTGGAAGAATTAATGAAAATTCAACCTCTACATTAGAGAGTAGCTCCTCGTATGATTTACATTGAATTTATTATACAATTGATATGCTAACACTTTTAACCAGAAAGCATTTAAAGGCTCTAGCATTTATCCATCAACACAAATAAATGCCTTCAAAACTACAACATAGGAAAATGTCTCAGAGAATATTCAAAGGAGAGTTCACACACTCTAACTCATAACATTCTTACTATATAAATTCAAAGCAAAATAAGGACTCAACAAAAAAATAATGGCTCGATCGATACTCTCTCATGCTTCACAGAGAAAGGGGGATCAAGGAAATAAATACAATGCGAGTTGTCCAACAACCAATAATAAACATGAACTGAAAAGGGAATACAAAGATAATGGATCATCAAATTATATTGTGCTCATAACAACTTAAGAAAGATTATGAATCTCAGAATGCACAAATTCAAAGATAACACAACATTTCATTGATAACCAGTCATTGTATCATCCAAACAATTCATATCAAAATTTAATCTACTGCTGACAAAGTCATAGTTTTCAGAACCCTTACAAAGACAAGCTCTTTCACTTAAATAGCCACCGGGCCATAGTTTTTACATGATCAAATAACATTTACATTCACCCAGGTGAAAGAAACCATTTAAAGAAACATAAAATAAAACTAAACTAACAGCCACTAAAAGGCTGACATTTCATTTTCAGATCAACTAGGCTTCCACTGTGGCGAAGGAGGTTATGGGCTTGTCTTGCTTTGCCGTAGAACCCTGCCATTCAAGGTGTGCTATTGAGAAGTTTAAGATGACTTGGAAATAGGGCAGACCGATGTGTAGGATCCTCTACTTCCACACTTCTTTGTCCATATTTACCTATGTAACTTTTTCCTTGTGAACCTCTAAATGCTCTGAACAAGCGAAAAGCATTGATTCAATACTTGCCACTTTTGAAAAGTCATCAGTGGTCAAGGATTTTGTTGCCTTAATGAACTACATCCTTTTTTGAAAGACCTTAGTCATGTTTGTAGCTTCTTCAATTACCTTGGTGCCCTCCTTCATGAGTTGAATATCAATACACTTGAGGTCCTTTTGCATCGTGTCAATCAAGTCAGTCAGTCCTTTTAGCAGCTTGGTGGATTCTTCATGGCCCTGCTTGATGATAGAATTGTGCCATTCCACATTTTTCTTTGACACGTACAACACATTGTCATCCAAGTTCTCCACTGGTTTCTTAGCCAATAATTTCATCACTCCATACTTATGAACATCGTTCATCTGCGTGAGGACTACTACCCATTTATTCCTTTCTTTTTCCTAGGTGGTTGTTTCTAGTTCAAGCTCTTTGCTCACAGTTTCAACATCCTTATAAACTTTAACCAAATTATGAATATAATTTGACCCTTGTTGTATTATCAGGCCCAACCATTTATTAAACATCTTCATCACTACCTTGTTCCTTTGAACTTGATCTACCATCTTTTAGTTTGCTAGTGGTTTAGGGTCAAATGACACTTCTATCTACAATAATTGTTGGGGGTCTGGGTTGTGGATAACATTGATGTACTGAGCCATCTGTGTGACAATTTGCTTCAGTTCTCTCTTATCCTTTTCATCTTTCTAAGTCCTTGAAATTATCCTCTTCGTGGAGGATTCCAGATGTTTAACATCTACAACCTTTGAAGCAACCCCCAAATCTATCTTTCCATAGTGAAATCCTCCTTTGTAGCCTTGTCTGTGTCTCTTCCAGGAATGGGTTTGGCAACAACAGCTGTCTAGTGACCTGTCACATCATCCACATCAAGAATTGCTTGTGTTTTGATCTTTTTAGGCTTTGATGTCTTTCCCAATCATCTGCTAACCATGTCCTCTATTGGAATTGTGACCGACACCACACTCCTCTTTTTCCCAATGGCGGCTTCTAGCCATCTTGGTGCAATTTTAGGTTCCTTAGGTGGTGGAGTGGTATGTGCATCTGGTGAAATAAAAATTACTAAGGTATTCATGGGATCTTATTGAATTTCCACTTCTTTATGTTTCTATTTCTTGCATCTTGGGCTCGCCTTGATCCTGTGAATCTATTGTTTGTTCAAGCTCTTCACTAGGGTACAAGTCTACAATGACATGTTTTAGGGCAGGTTCCTTACTCCTCTTTTTGCTTCTGGACCGAGTTGCTCAGGCAGCTGTGAGATTGGGTGGTGACCTTTTTTGCCTTCTTGGTTGAATTTTCTCTACAATGGGCTTTGAGACACCTGCAACATCAGCAACTTCATTAGTGGCAGAAATAGGAAATTAGACAACAATGTGTGAATCAATTCTTGATTCATGTGAGGACATGTAGGGTCTGTCCTTGAACTTTTGATTCCTCAACCATCTCTCTATTCTCCTGACAACATTGAAGGTTCTTGTTTGGATACTATCATCTTCCTTTTTATTCCAGTCAATTTCTGGAATTGATTTTCCTTCAATCTCAATATCAAACTTAGGATCCAAAACATTCCTCTTTGTATCTTTTGATATGCTAGATATATTAATTGGGAGCCTCATGGTAGTTATCTACTGTAAAGTGAATCTAGACCACAGTCTCTTTCTCACTTCATACTCATCCTTGCAGTTCTCCCAATAGTCCTCTATCCAAGGTTCATGACAAAAATGACTTTCTACATTAAGGTTCTCCCTTGCATAACCCTTGCTGTCAAATTTTTGCCTTGCCACATATGGCTATAGGTTCATCCTTTTGAACTCCAGTTCTAGGTTCAAGGCATCTGATACAGACTGGCAACTATAATATTTGAGTTCAACGGGAAATACCACACCAGACTCGCCCTTTGCTCCTAATCTTTTGTCTATGTAGGCCAACTACCTGCTCACTTCTATAAGCACGTAGTTATCAAAAGCGTACTTGGGTAGCTTGAAAGGTTGGCCTTCAAAGCCACCTACCCGTATGTAAGTAAACTAAGGAAATTGGATAAAGAAACTTCCATATATACTCACAAATTCCATAGTTTCAACCGACATTATCCTATTTGCATCACCCTAAAGCTCAAAGGCAAGTCTCCCCATGAAGACTCAATTCCACTTGTCAATCTACTCAACATGTCTTTGTTGTTGCAATAAAGGGTAAAAATTATAAGCCCTCATTCCATCAATCCAGGGTTCATTAGGTAGTCCAAGCCAATCCCTAGTGCAAGCTAAAATGTAGAAAAGATAGGAAGACATGTAAAACCCTATCATCCCCACAAAATTGCTCAATCCTTCATGAGGTCTCTCTACAATTACTTGAGACCAATCCATAAATCTGTCACCAGATAAACCCACTTGGATGAAAAAGTACATCCAATTCTCCCAATAGAAGGAGTGTGAATTCCCCTTGGCTTTGTTAAAAAGTATAACAATTTCCCGCACCTCTGGGATGAAGTGTTCTCTAGTCAGGGGCTTGGGTAACCGTGATCCTCCTTTATGAATCTTCAAGAGCAAATTTCTAGCAATTACACTCCTATACTTGCTCTTCTTTTTGGAGAAATTGGCATATGAACTCCCAATAGTCCAATCCTCATACTCATCCTTATGTAGAATACCCATTGCTGCCATCACTATTTCTCTATTAATTCTGACCAACTCCTCACCATCGCAGGTTCTGATACATCTGTTCTCAGAGTCATATTTGTTCATGCATGCCAACACTAAATCTAGGCACAGTGCGATGAGTGGGAACACAGTAGCTTCCACAAGACCACTCTTAACTATCTTTTCCATTAATGAACTAGTTTGAGGGTTCTTGGTTCTTTCTAGGAAATCCCCTAAATCTACATGAATTAAGGAGGTGTCTTCCAATTTTGGCAAAATACTCATTAGACATGAGGTCCAGCCAAGCTTCGGCAGGATAGGCCTCATGTTAACTATCTACCCCTTAACCAAGAAATTTTAACAACAAGACAATATCCTACCCCAACAATTTAGAGATTTCCCTTTTCTATTCTGATAAAAACCTTAGAATCTCAAAGAAACACAACTTACAACAAAGTTGATATTACCTTTGGTACCTCCAATTTATAGAAGAATGGAAGCTATGACCTTCCTAAATATGGAAACAAATTCATACACATTTCCTTCAATCAGATGGATAAATATCTTTAGAGTTACACATGCTTCAGCATGATTTACCCAAGCATGAGAAGTAATGGTGAAATGACACAAACTGACACCTTCTTAATTATCCATCACTTCTGCACAAGTAATTTGATGTTCTCATGATTACTTTCTATATTTAAAATTTTAAATTGCCGCATAAGGGAATAATCCTTCTTGTCATGCTGCTTTTATTTCCACCAAAAAGCTTTAGAGTTAGTTTTAAAATGAGCCCATGGACCTTGAACCGTTTGACAAAAATTTTCATTGGTTCAATGTTCATTTAAGAAATAGAGCAGTGAGTGGGCGGCACACAAAACAACACTAGGGACAAGCGACAAAATAAAAGGACTATTAAACGTGAACCTTGAACCTTTTGAACTGCTTTGAAATTTGGTTCAAGGTTCAAGATCGCATATCAACTCAAAACTTAAGGACTCACGCTCATCATATAATGATACATTGCCGCGACTCACAAAAAGGCATTTTGAACTTTAAACTTTGAACCACATAAAATTTGGTTCAACAGGTTGAAAACTTCAATGACCACAAACAAAAGCGCACTTGTTTGCATGATGACAAAGACCACAAATGACTCTTTTACAAAATGCGCTTTGAACCTTGAACCTATTGAACTTTTTTTTTGAAAGAGTTCAATGGTTCAAGTACGAAGGAAAATGAATGACTCAACAAAAGTAAAGGCACACAGGCAATCCATGAGCAACAATACTTTAAAAGGGAAAAATTATGGGTGGACTAACAAGTATCAAACACATCTTATAGATATCTCATCATATGTAATCACAAAATGGGGTTAGTGTAACCATAATCAAAACAATGATAAATCTAATCTATCAATAATCCATCACATAATAAGCGTAGAAAATCCATCAAGCACATGTATCCATCAAATCATATGATTAATAATCATAGAGTCATCATCATATAAATCATCCAAATAAAATATGTCCAATAATGTCTAATCATCATAATAAGTAACTGAAACACATGAGTAATCATCATCCAAATCATCAAATATAGTCTAGATAAGTCTATCAAGTATGAAATAAAAGTCAAGTCTAGTCAAAACAAGTCAAGGGTGGACACTAGATCCTCCCCCCCTTTGCCTAGGCTTACTCCTGGAAGCTTGAGAACAAATAGGGGAATAACTCTCTCATCTATGCTGCATCCTCCCATGTGGCTGGATAATCATCATTTGGATCCCACTGGACCCTTTCTTTCTCTATGCTCCATCCTCTGAGGGATATCTCTCCGTGTTGAAGAATATGCAGGGGCTCCATAGAAAGTTGGCTATCCTCGACCTATAAAGCATTCCAATCCAACACATGCAAGATATCAGGATGATATAATCTCAAAACTAAAACATGAAAGACATCATGGATACACGACAAGCTAGGTGGCAAGGTAGGGCAAAAAGCCATAGGACCAATCCGCTCCAAAATATCAAAAGGTCCAACAAACTGAGGTGCCAACTTAGAGCCTTTTCCATAATGGACCGAACTCTTTCATAGATGAACTCTCAAAAACACCTTGTCGCCAAGCGAAAATTGCATGTCCACATGATGAGCATTTGCATATTTCTTTTGTCCATCTTGTGCTTCTACCAAATTCTCTTTGATGCAAACCACCTACTGCTCCATATCCTGCAACATCTCTGAACCAATATGCACCGTGTCCTCCAAATGGTCCCAACACAAGGGTGTATGACATGGTCTACCATATAATGTCCGATAAGGAGACATACCAATAGAGCTGTGGTAACCATTATTGTATGCAAACTCAACCAAACAGAGATCCCAATGAGACTATTGATCCATCACGTACATCCTCAACTTGACCTCCAAAACCTGGTTCACCCTCTCTATCTATCTATTTGTCTCGAGGTGATAGGCTGAACTAAAGTTCAATTGTGTCCCTAAATTATGTTGAAGAGCTATCCAAAATGCTGATGTGAACACTAGATTGTAATTTGATATGATTCATCAAGGAATACCATTCAACCTCACAACTCCCTCCAAGAAAACCCGAGCCACTATCACTGTTGTATATGATGATCTAATTAAGGAAAAGTGTGCTACTTTGGTCAACCTGTCAATGGTGACCATAATAGCATCATCATAATGTGAAGAAATGGGAAAACCAACTATAAAATCCATCGAAATAATCCCATTTCCATCCTGGAACCAAATGTGACTGTAGTAATCTTGCTAGATGTTGATGCTATGCCTTACTCACTAACACTTGCAATATCTCTCCTCATACTAGACCAATGATATATCTATCTCAAATCTGCATCCATCTTCTTGACACCTAGATGTGCCAAGTAAGGTACATGATGTGCCTCTGATATGATCAAATCTCAAAGACCATCTGGTGGTGGAACATAAATGCATCCCAAATGTCTAAGAAGTCCATCTAACTAATAGAATATCTTGCATATCTACCCTCAAGAGTTCTATGTGTGGAAATATCTACATTAATCTTTTGGTACCACATATATGAAGGAAGGGAACTGATAATATGGCTCCTAAAATCCACACTAAGAGACAATGCTGAAATATCATGCCTCTTGTGACTCAATGCATCTACTACTACATTCTCCTTACCCTGGATGTATCTTACGTCAAATTCATACTCACATAAATAATCCATCCAATGCCTCTACCTAGAATTCAAATTTGGTTGTGTGAAGATATAATACAAATCGTGATGATCACTATACAACTCAAATCGATGCCCAAGAAGAAAATTCCTCCATCTAACTAAAGCATGAACCAGTGCTCCTAACTCTAGATCATGGATGGGATAATTATGCAAATTTTCTTTTAAGTTTTTGTGACTCATATGCAATCACACGACCATCCTGCATCATCACTACTCCTACACCCTCCAAACAAGCATCTGTGCACACCACAAAATTCCCCAAAGGGTCTGGCACTTCTAAAATAGGTACACTAGTCAAACTCTCCTTAAGGATCTAAAATTTTGTCTCACACTGCTCTATCCAAACAAACTTCTTCCCTTTCCTTTGAAGAGAAGTGATAGGATGGTCTATCTTGGAGAAATCCTAAACATATCTGTAATAATATCCTACAAGAACCATGAAACTACGCACCTCACCCACATTAGTGGGTGTTGTCCAATCAACAATCACCTCAATCTTCAAGGGATCAACTATGATGCCCTCTCCTGAAATCACATGGCCAAGATATCTCACCTCTATCTAGAAGAACTCACACTTCACCAAATTGGCATATAACTAATTCTCCCTAAGATAATGCAAAACTTGTCTCACATGATCCTCATGCTATTCAACTGATCTCAAACAAATTAAAATATCATCCAAGAATACCAATTTAAATCCATCTAAATACAACTTGAATACACCATTCATCAAGCTCATGAAAACTGATGGTGCATTCGTGAGACCAAAAGGTACCACTATGAACTCACAGTGACCATATCTAGTATGGAAAGTTGTGTGATGAATTTCTTCCTCATTAATCCTCAACTGGTGATACCTAGACTTAAGGTCAATCTTGGATAAGACCTTTGGATCCTTAATCTAATCAAATGAGTTATCTATTCGAGGCAGAGAATATTAGTTCTTTAGTGTCACCTTATTAAGATACCTATAGTCAATGCACAAACAAAGAGATCCATCCTTTTTCTTCACAAACAATGCACATGCACCCCAAGGGGACACACTAGGATGAATTAAACCCTTTGCCAACAACTCTTCCAACTGAACCCTCAGCTCAATGAACTCCTATGTAGTCATCTAATAAGAATCCTTAGAGATAGGCTCATATCCTAGCACCAAATGAATCCTGAAATCAATCTTGCTGAGGGGGCATCCCTGGAATCTCACTCAAAAAAACATCTATAAATTCTTGAAGAATAGGGTGCTGCTACAATAAATCCTCTGAACTAACTCCCTCATCTACATCCTTCACTATAACGGAAAAAAATGGCAAATGATAGCTCATAAGGAGTTTTACCGGTATCACCTTTTATATGTACTCAGTTGAATGTGTAAACAACACTGCTAACAATTTCTCTATAGTAGATCTTCGGATAATTCCTTTCAATTAGCATAGTCCTTGTAGCATCCAAGATAGTTTTGTTCTTCCTTTCAAAAACTCCAGTATGTTGTGGGGTTCTAGGAGCCAATAATTGTCTTCTAATTACATGCTTCTCACAGAATGAATCAACCTCATCAAAACAAAATTCTCCTTCTCTGTCGGATCTCAAACATTTCACCTTTAGTGTTGTCTCAATATCAACCTTTGCTTTGAATATCTTGAATTTGTCCAATGCTTCCGATTTGTCCCTCAAAAATGCAACCCACATCATCTTGGAATAATCATCAATCAACAACATGAAATATCTATCACCCTGCACATGTCTTATACTTGTAGATCTACATAGGTCAATATGCACAAGATCTAGCAATCCATCTGATAAATATCCCTTACTTTTGAAAGAAATTCTTGCTTGCTTACCCATTTGACATTCCTTACATACCGGATTAGCAGGCTTAACAATTTTAGGCAAATCTATAATAGCTTGAGTAGAACTAATCTTAATTATTCAATCAAAATTAACATGACACATTCTCTTATGCCATAACCAACTTTCATCAATCTAATAAATCAAGCAACTTTTCTCACTGACATTTAAATGAAAGATATTACCTTTAGTCTTAGTTCCATATGCAATCTATATACCAGAGGTATTTAGGATCTTTCATTTTTCATTCTTGACTTGCAAATCACAGCCTTTGTCAACCATTTTTCCAACACTTCAAAGATTATGCTTCAAACCTTCAAAAAACAGGATATTATCAGTGTTATGCTTACCATCAAAGGAAATAGAACCTCTACCATGGATCACAAAGGTTTTGTCATCTCCAAATATTTTTATTCAACCACCATACTTTTCCATATTCACAAATTTGTTTTATCGCCAGTCATATGATGTGAACATCCGTTGTCAATCACCCATTCATCTTTCTCTTCAACTTTAGTAGCTAAAGATTTCTCCCTAATAGTGCATCTTGTGGAATCAACATGTACTGGTCCATCTTCTTTAATAGCAATAAACACAATTTCATCACCTTCTAATTTTTCATCTGTAACACCTTCATCAACATCATAATAATTATTCTTATGATGATTATGCTTCCTATTAGACTTGTAAGGCTCATCATATTTAGACATTCTCTCCAAGCATCTAGAAGCAAAATGTCCTATCTTATTGCAAGAGAAACATTTCAAAGGCAATTTTCCATCATACTTATCAACTCCTATAGTCAATCTTCGAGCAACCAATGCTTCAAGCTCATCCAATTCTTTCTTTCTCTTCCATCTCTCTTCTCTCTCTTTTATATTTGGATATTTTGCATTCATCAAGATCATACTTCTTCTTTCCGAACATAGATTCTCTAACTGTTGTCTCAGATTTTCCATGTGATTCACCAAATTCACTTAGTTCAAATGCAACAATCTTCCCAACCAACATATCTCTTGTCATAGTAGTCACACTCTAAATCTCATCAATAGAGGCTACCTTATGTTTGTAAGTAGGAGGCAATGATCTCAACACCTTAGCAACTATTTCATCTTCTTCAAGGGTTCCACTGACACCTCTGATACCTAGGACAAGTTCATTCACCTTAGCAATAAAGGAGTTTCTTTTCTCATCTTCTCCCATCTTTAGAATCTCATACTTCCCTTTCAAACTCTACAACGTAGCAAATTTGACTTCTCCATCTCCTTTATACAAGGTCTCAAGCTTCTCCTAGATCTCACATGCAATTTGAAGTCCCATTACATTAGTCAATTCTGAATTAGTTAGGACACTCAACAATGCTTCCTTAGCTCTAATATTACTTTCAACATCCTTGATCTCAGAAGCAGAAACCAGTTCATTATGTGGAACAGGATATACATATTTTATAATCTTCTAGTAATATTCTCCAAGACATCTCAAGTACACCTTCACTCGATTCTTCTATATAGCATAGTTACTTCCATCGAATCTTTCGTGAACTCACAATATTGGTTCCCACTTTTTGGTACATCCTGATTTTTGCTAAAATCATACGTTTTTTAGAAAATATAATGATTTAAGCTTTGAGAGGTCCCATTTGAATTGATTAATTAAAGAGAGTTAGATCAAAGGCTCTTAGATCAATTTTTTTGGATATAACCTCTCTACTTCTAAATCATACATGCAATGGAGTATCCTTTGCATCTATCAAACATTGATAAAAAATCAATTTACAATTAGCTTTTGGGGGGTCAAATGAATTCATGTAGAATTTTTTTATTTTTAAGTATTTAGTCCTTATTATAAGCTTTCCAAATAGTATAGTTTTTAATATATTTATTATAATTAATATATTTTTATTTTATTTCTTATGAATATAGGTTTATCATTGAACATGAACATCTTTGCTGAATGCATTGTGAAAAATAGTAAACTAATTCAAAAAATTCTGAAAAATATCTATGCACTAGGTATTGATGTCTTCTTTCTAACAAAAATATAAAATTGAATTTTGATATATATAGGGCAAGTTATGTGTTCAAATGTACACCTATATCTAAATTATAATTAATCAGACTTCAAAACTTAATAAAATGAAAAAAATTCAACATATCACTATCAAACCAACTCCATGCCCTGGTTATTGATGTTACAAATCAAAATTCAAAAGATCTAAGTTTTTATCATTTATAAAAAAAACGTTATGCATTTTGGGATGCACATCACTCTTTAAAAAAATTATTTGCTGTAAAAAAACTACATTTTGAGGGAGATCGAAAAATCAATAAAATTTTATTCAAAAAAAATTGAAAAAAATATATTTAGAATCTATAAAGAAGATGTTACAAGTCAGTGGTCTACATAATCTTCAAATTCTTAACAATTTAAAAGTTATAGGTGTTGGAAAGTGAATGCTTTTTCACCATGTTCATCTACATGTCAAAGTTGGTCAAAAAGTGGGAATGAGTATTGTGAGTTTAACAGACTCTACTTCATAAAAAAAACACTTCTAGTTACCATCCTAAATCTCCTCAAGTGGTCAATATTCTTTTGAAGGATCTAGCTATGATACATGTTGGCATTGTGTTGTCATTGATGTCAACTAGGTATAGGATGGCTACTAGTATAAGACATGTATGCTCAACACTATGATTGTTTCATACTAGATGTGATGTCTTGGATATCACCTAGTATTGCAGATCACCAATAAGGTAAGGGAGAGAATGTCATTCAATACAATAACCATTGGAATCACCGGTACACAAGTTAGTGCTTGACTTGTGTTGAAGATATGTACAAGTTATCGATATAGTCTGTCATTGGTAAATAGAGTATGTCAACTACTAAGTGATGTGTTGATTGTGTATGGTTGCTAACTAGTGAGCATGTGTTGACATGGAGAAGATAAATCAACCAAGTGAGTGGTTGTCAACCGAAAAGATTATGACCAGTGTACAAGAATGATGGGCAAGATGTTGAGTTGTTGATTGTGATGAAGAGGTAGAATGTTACCTAAATCACATCAACACATGAGGAGAAGGATGTACAGGTCACGAGTAAATTATGTGGATGTAGAACAAAAGGATTCCCCTCATATAAATATACAGTCACTAGTTGAAGAGAAGACTGTCAGTGAGTGTGCCCCACATTGGATCACATGTTTGAAGATATGTTGCACAAATAGGGAAGCCACATGAGTGCATTACAGGATGCAAATGACAAGGATCCACTATCACTGGTAAGTGGAGCTTATCTCCTATTATGCAAAGTGTGCATCATATTTTTATGAGATAAGACATAAGTGTTAAAGGCAAGTGTTTGAAGGCTCACACCAGATGTACCAATGAATCACATAGATGCCTCAAGTGCATGAAATTAGGGTTATGCACTGGACCAACATAGAAGGCATGATGAGCTATTGGGATAGGTGAAGAAGTGATGGGTTTGTCACTTTGACAAACTAGATGAAATGATGTCTAGGTTGAGGATGAAGAAGACAAAGTTGGAACAAGTTGTAGATAGAGAGTGTAACTGACGTATAGATGCCTCAGATGGAAATAGTTGAAGGTTGATGACATGGTGTCATCAAAGGGTTTACCAGTAAGTATGTCCACTGGTAATATGGACAAGGTAAAGATGTAGAAGACTCCCATCTGATGAAGATGTGCATAAGGTAGGTTAGCAAGAATGCTGACCGGTTGAGTGTTCCATTGGAAGAGAAGCAAAGTGTAAGGTTGAAATCAGACCAGTTAAGGGTTTAACCAATAGGGTTAGTAACCCAGTACATGAAACTGGTAATGGAGTTGGTCAATAATCCCATCCATACATATATAGATGATTAAGGAAAGGTGCATGCCAAAATAGGGGCCATGTGGAGGTGAAGTAGCATGCATGCATAGGATGACATGTTGAGTCGATGAAGTGTCAAGTGGCAAGGTAGATTGTGACAGGTCAACATTTATGTCAACTGCATGATTCATGAGATGTACAATAGAGGTTTATGACTTGAGGTCAAATGGACAACATAGATCTAACATAGACTAGTTGAGAAGATCGAGGCAGGTGAAGGAAACTATGAAGCCTTTCTTAGTAATCGATCAAGAAATCTACTAACAGGTTAAATGCAGACTGCTAAATAAGGAAGGTGTGTTTTGGAAGGCACAACAATGGCAGGGTTGATTTATGAGTTGTAGTTCATCGATCAAGGTGATCAGATCTAATGAGATCTGATTAGATTTTGTTTGCCTTGAGGTTAATGAGGAAATCCTAACCACCTGAAGTTTGAATTGGCTTTTGGCGAGAAAACCAGTTTATAAGTATGCAAGCCAAAATTGAGGAAGGTTGCCACTGTATGAGAGTGTTGTTGCATGTGAGAAGAATCAATCAATTGATCAATGAGTATCAAAGGAGAGACTGATTGTGAGAGAGAATTAGGTTGAAGGGTTCAATCGACATCAATGAAGCTACCAACAGTTGGCCATTGAGTTCGACTAAGGAGAGAACCGACAGTGACCATATCAATAGAGAAGAGTTGTAGAGAAGGAAAGCATAGAAATAACAAAGTGTAGTACTAGTGGAGAGAAGTGATGTAATAGAGAGAAGAGAGTATTGATAGAGTGTAGAACTGACAAAGATCTATAGAGAGAAGAACCGGTGAAGAGACATACTTGAGAGTTACAAAGTTCTTTTATAACAAGAAGATAACTTTGGTATAAAAAAATGATTTTGTAATCACTGAGTTGGATCTCGGTGCAAGGGTTGGTGCTTGTTGGGTTGGTGCCCTAAGCATTGAATTAGTGATTCATTGTGAGGCTAAATTGGAGCAGTAAACTCCAATAACATTTCTCACCGAGTTTTTTCTCATCTTGGGTTTTCCTCGTATATGCTGCTGTTATGTGATGTCCCCTTTATGTGTGAGTGCATTTGTGTTAGTCTCCCATCTAATTGGTAAGTCTGCATTTAGTGAGATCTGTTAATCGATATACTCACATAGGATAGTTAAATAGAAAAGTTTGAGAACCACTGATTCACCCCCCTCTTAGTGGTACATTGTGTTTGACAATTGGTATCAGAGCCTAGGTTCCCGATTAGACAAGCTTTCTTGAGCTTGGGTAAATTCTATCTTAAGGACACCATGGTCTGTTTAGTGTCAATCCATACTCCTATATTTTATGGTTCAAACTATTCCTTTTGGATTTGTAAAATGGAAGTCCACTTGTTCTCCCTAGGGTTTGATATGTGGATGTCTATTGTAAATGGCTACCCTAGTAAAGTCAATCCTCCTACTAATTCTGATGCAGAAAGAAGAAACTAGTGCAATGATGCAGCAATGAAGACTATACTCAGTGGGTTATCATATACTATCTCCTCATAGGTGGATAGATGTAGATTGGCAAAAATCTTATGGGATAGATTAAAGAAGCATTATGGAAATGAGCCTACTACTATAGAACCAGTTTGTGAAGATACGATGAGAAATGCATCTCATGTATCTGTAGATGATGAAGGCACATCTGCTAGCAACCACAACAATGATAAAGAAGGAACCAACCTCTTTAAGGCTCAAGAATTATAAGATGAGAGGCATTCATCTGAGAATGATCATGCATATCACTCCTACCAGCAAGATGTGTTCGTTAGTGATAGTGAAGATGAAGAGGAAGAGGAAGAAGAAATTGATCTTGATGGAGAACTTGTAAATGCACTTAAAGAGCTCTGATGTAGATCCCTCCTTGGTACCTACCAAACACCTCAAAATTTATCACACTAACCCCCCAACACATGAATGGGATCCCATCAAGGCAAGGCTCTACAACTTAGTACAATCTTCTCAACATCTCCAAGACACTTACTGACTCAATCAGGTGTATCTTTCTACAACACATTCCATGGTACCTCCAAGGGTTAAAAATCATTAGACACTAGTTTTGGGTCATACAAAACTCCTTGAGTTCAAACAAAGCACCGGTGGCAAGAGTACATACTCATTCCTTAAGAAACTCACTCAATTAGGCCTAGTCGCTTGTAGCCCTATTTAGCGGGTAAAGGGACCTTAAGTTAATATTTTCCTTAACACCTTGGTAAAAAAATTATGGATTCAAATACCCTTTTTGGAGTTATACAATTCCCCAAAAGGAAGGGTCAAGGTCTAGAAAAAAAAGGTCTCTGCCGGTAGGAATTTAACTATCCTAGAAGGGCTAATTAGGTCACTTTTGTGAAGCAACTATAATTAGATGAATGAAATCATTGGTTACAATACCATGGGAATGTTGGGAAACATAAATCAATGATTCCAGGGTTACATGCCTGGAAGCATCGCCATTTGCACACAAGGTTCTTTTGTTTGTTCAAGGTCTAGGTAGCCACATAGAGATGTCTACCTAGGGTCTCTTCAAACACTTCTCTCCCTTGATCCTCCTGAAAAAAACTCTTGGAAAAATAAAATAAATTGACCATAATTTCCTTCCACCAAATCCAATGAGCCTCAGATTAGTAAAATGCAAGATATGGCCATGAAGGAGGAAAAACCCTAGGTAAACCTTGGTTTTTTGGGCACCTACAACAAAACTTGAATATTAGGAGAAACACACACAATAAAGACTCCAAATTAAAAAAACAAAACAAAAAACTCTCCTCTCAACTCAATTCACATCATTGGGAATGGATCCCAATCTGTACAGAATCATACCACGGACCAAAACTCCAGAATTGCGGGAAAACTCAAAATTCTATTGGTTGTTTGCATCAAAACTCTTCTTTGTACAAACACCCTCTTGGAAATTGGATCCTCGAAGTGTATAAACCATTCCTCAACTACTCTCAACCAAAAATCAAGAGGTTAGAGCCATTGGAGAAGTTTCAAATTACAAAATGCAAAAAGTGCATAAAAGTTGCTCATGACAACTTTTGACAACTTTTGTAAAAGTTGTCAAAATGTCATCTTTCACCTCCTAATGCCTTGGGTAAAGTTAAAACCTTCCTAAAACATATTAAAACACTCAAAACCAACATATTGGATCCCCTTTTGTCCAAAATTCCTAATTGGCTCATAGAAATGCCAAAATAGGAGTTTGGCTCACAAGATGGGGTTCATTATTACAAACATATAATGCATGATTGAAAACCTATATAAAACATCCTAAAGACATTATTAATGCCTTATCCTCCCTTATCAGAGTCTGACATGTCATCTTGAAGGGTTTGATGAGGTTCTCCTACACCATACTCCTCGAAAGTAGAAATATCAAGTCCACTTGAGATTAGAGTCTGTAGGTTGGCACCATGATCTTTGATCTGTTGCTCTGTCATCCAGACTACTTTAGTATCAGGTTGTCCTTTCCAAGCCACCAAATACTCCATGTAAACTTTATTCCTAGTTTTATTGGCAACCTTAGTATCTAGAACCTTATGCAACTTGGGTGGTTCATGTTTAGGAATGTCATCATCAACAATATCTTGCATTGTGTCTTCGCCTGCATCAACACTACACTTATAAAGAGTTAAGTCACAAACATTAAAAATAGGTGACAAACCAAGATTAGATGGTAGTTGAAGTTCATAGGCATTTGAACCACATTTCCTCAAGATTTGGTAGGGGCCAATCTTTCTTTGCATTAGATTTGTGTATCTTCCTTTTGGAAGTCTTTCCTTCTTCAAGTGAACCCACACCAAGTCTCCTATATCAAACTGAAAATATTTCTTCTTTTTGTCAACATGAGCTTTATATCTCTCTGCAGATTGTTGAAGATGAGTCTTCACTTGGTCATGGATCTCTTGTATAGCAGTAGCAAAGGTTTCTCCATCTACACTAATGGGTTCTCCTTGAGGTATCTCTCTCAACTCTAGCACACCCCTTTGGTGGATGCTATAGACAATCTAAAAAGGTGACTTACCATTACTCCTATTCACTGTATCATTATAGGAGAATTCTTCCTGAGACAATATACTATCCCACCTTTCTCCATGTTCTCTAGTCAAACACCTTAAGAGATTCCTTAGTGATATGTTTACAACTTCAGTTTGACCATCTGTGTGGGGATGGTAGGCCGAGGAGAAGGATAAATTTGTACCAAGCTTCTTCCAAAGGGTCCTCCAAAAGTGACCAACAAATTTTACATCCCTATCAGAGACTATGGTCAAAGGAAAGCCATGTATCTGGACAATCTCCTTAAAGAACAAATCTACTACATAAAAAGCATCACAAGTTGCTTTGCATGGCAATAAATGTGCCATCTTACTAAACCTATCCACCACTACAAAAACAATAGCATATCCTTTCTTTGTCCTAGGCAATCCTAAAACCAAATCCATACTTATGCTTTCCCATGGTCTTGAAGGTATGGGTAAAGGCTGGTATAAACCTGCATTGGTGGACTTTCCTTTTGCCTTTTGGCAGATCACACATGTCTCCATGAATCTCCTAACATTTGTCTATAGTTTGGTCCAAAAATAGTGTCTTTTTACCAAATCTAATGTCTTGTCAAGACTAAAATGTCCTGCCATTGCTCCATAAGGTTTTTCCTTGATGATATTTAGTCTCATAGAGAATTTGGGTATACATAGTTGTGTACCCTTAAACAACAATCCATTTTGAATAAAAAATTCAAAATACTCAACATGAAACCATTCATCAAATAAAGTACATACCTTGTAGGCCTCTCCAAAATATTTATCATCTTCATACATGGTTTTCAAAGAGTCTATTCCAACACTCTCCAACTGAATTTGATTTGCAGTTAGGACTCTTCTGCTCAAAGGATTCACCGCCTTATTCTTGACTCCTTTCTTGTGCTTCAGAATAAAAGTGAAATCTTGTAGGGTCTCTACCCATTTCATGTGTCGATGATTCAACTTATCTTGATTGTTTATGAAGCTAAAGGCCTAATTGTTTGTGAAAACTATGAATTCTTTTGGTAGCAAGTAGTGTCTCCATTTTTTCAAGGATTGGACTAGAGCATACATCTCTAGGTCATAAGATGAATATCTTCTCTTTGCCTCATTCAACTTCTCACTGAAGAAAGAAATAGGTCTTCCTTCTCGACTAAGCACTACTCCAATGGCCATATGACTAGCATCACATTCTACTTGAAAGATCTTGTTGAAGTCAGGTAGGGCAAGGACCAGTTGTTCTACAACTTTTCTTTTCAATGTTTCAAAAGAGTTATCTGCTTCTTCTATCCAACTAAACCTGCACTTTTTTCCTCCCTTTATTGTATCAAGCATAGGGGCACAAATATGACTAAATCCTCTTATAAACTTCCTATAGAAGGTAGCTAAGCCATGGAAACTCCTAACATCATTCATTGTCCTAGATGTAGGCCAAGACAATATGGCACTCACCTTTTCTTGATCCATTTTCAATTCACCATATGAGATCACAAATCCCAAGTAAATGATCTCTTCCTACATAAAGAAACACTTTTCCAAGTTTATCATTAATTGTTCTTCATACAATCTCCTTAGGACCAGGTCTACATGATTTAGATGTTCTTCTTTGGTTTGACTAAAAACTAGAATGTCATCTAGGTAGACTATAACAAATTTCCCTATGAAATCCCTCAAGGCTTCATTAATTAACCTCATAAAGGTACTAGGTGCATTGGATAAGCCAAAGGGAATGACTTTCCACTCATACAACCCCTCATTTTTTTTAAAGGCCATCTTCCATTCATCTCCCGGCCTAATCCTAATCTGATGATAGCCACTTTTTAAATCAATTTTTGTAAAATATCTAGCACCCCCCAAACAATCTAACAAATCCTCAATCCTAGGCATGGGAAACCTATACCTGATAGTAATATTATTGATAGCTCTTGAATTGGTTCAAATCCTCAAAGTGCCTTCCTTTTTGGGTGCAAAGATTGCAGGGACTGTACATGGGCTCAAACTTTTTCCAATCAATCCAGATTCCAACAATTCTTCAACCTGTTTTTCCATCTCAACATTTTGATCTGGTGTGAGCTTGTATGCTTCTTTATTAGGGAATGTGTATCCAAATATAAGGTCTATACAATGGTTTATGTCCCTCATGGGAGGTAGTGACATTGGAATGCCATCAGAGATGACACCCTTATATTTGTCTAGTAGTTGCTGCACTGCAGGGTCAATCAATCTCAATCTGTCCTCTTTCTTATCCCTAGACCTCTCTATCTTTGTTACTGTTGGAATAGGGATAAGGGAATAACAGACCATGCCTTCATCTGCCATGTTTTTCATGAACTACTTCCCTCCTAATATCAACACCTTGGCTTCCTTTTGTTTGGTTTCCTCTTCACTCTCCATTAAAGGTAGAAACCCAATCACCTTACCATCCTTGGTAATGGAATATGTATTTTTGGCACCATCATGTTGTGCCTTCAAATCAAACTACCATGGTCTCCTAAATAGGAGATGGAAAGCATCCATATTTGCAATGTCAAACATCAACTTATCTCTATAGGTTCCAATCTGAAATTCTACCCAAGCCTGTCTTCCACAACAACTTGTTGTCCTTGTGTGACCGATGAGACCTTGTTGGAGCAAGGGTAAGGTAGTCTCCTCAACTTTAGTTTCTCCACCATTTGTAGAGACACAAAGTTCTCAGTTGAACCAGAATCTATTAGGACCTTGTAGACCTTTCCACATGCTTTGCAAGTGATCTTGAATAGAGACTTCCTCTATGGGGGTTCTCTATCAGACATCTTCATAGTGGTTACTACTCTTCTGATCATCAAGGCTTCACCTCTTTCAGGGTATTGATAACTATCAAGGGTATTGACACTGTGGTATGTGTTTGCACTTGCCACACTTTGGCAATAAGCCTCAAAAATCAAGTTACTTCTTCTTTCTCCTATGGAACTAGTAGACTTCTCTGGGCATCTATTAGCCATGTGTCCTTCTTGATTGTAGTTATAACATCTGATTGGACCTCTACCTTGAGATCTCCCTCTGAATGATGGTCTTCTTCCTCTGAAGTTACCTCTCTAATTGTATCCTCCATTGTTATTGGAACTTCTCTCTCCTTTAGTGTCTTCTTGACTGGTTTCACTTTGATTTCCAAAGCTATTTCCTTTTCTTCTAAAAACATTTCTTCCACCCCTCTTCTATCTTCCTCTTCCTTTATTTTTCTTCTCTTGTCTCTTTTTGATATTCTCTTCCACCTTGATAGCAAGTTGATGGCATCTACCAATGGTATCCTAGCTAAGAAGGTTCAATTATTCTTGAATGTTGTACCTTAATCCATTCAGGTACTGGGAAACTTTCTCACTCTCTTCCTCTTTTGTTTTTGACATCATGCATAGCTAATGGAACTCCTTTGTATATGAGTCCACATCCATCTCTTTCTTCTTGAGATTTTGTCTCCTCTTATGGATTTGTATTTCATAGTCTTTGGGTACATAGGCCTCTTTAACCAAGGCAACCATCCTCTTCCAAGAAACAATATTGGGCTTATTGTGCTTCTCTCTTTCCTCTTGGACAAAGTTACACCAAGTTAGGGCTGCTCCCTTCAACTTAGACTTATCAACCTTTACCTTCTGTTGTCTTGGAATGTCTTCACACTCAAAAAAACTAGACAGGGAGTCTATCCAGTCCATCACAACATCTGGTTCCATATTTCTAGTGAAAGTTGGCAAATCAATCTTCTGCTCCATGGTTCTCCTCTCCATGGATTTGAGGGTATTAAGGAAGTGCCTTTGGTTAGAAGGAATCACCTCTTCCTCTAGCATAGGGATCTCATCCTCATCCCCTTCAACACAACTACCAGTACTTCCATCTTCCTTCCCATCTACTTTGCCTCTAAACCTCTCCAACTCCCTCTACATTGCCTTGCAAGCAGTGGCCTGATCTCTTACAATCTTTTCCAATTCCATGTTGGTGATTGGTCCTTAATGGACCTCTTTTTCTTGTCCCTCTGACATCTCTCAAACTTCTATCTCCTTACCAAAGTTGTTAGTAGCTATGATACCACTTGATGCAGAGCCCTCCTTGGTACTTTCCAAACACCTCCAAATTTATGACACTGACCCCCCAGCACATGAATGGGATCCTATTGAGGCAAGGCTCTACAACTTAGTACAATCTTTTCAACATCTCCAAGAATCTTACTGACTCAATCAGGGGTATCTTTCTACAACACACTCCATGGTACCTCCAAGGGTTAAAAATCATTTCCACACCAGTTTTGGGTCATACAAAACTCCACAAGTTCAAACAAAGCACCGGTGGCAAGAGTACATACTTATTCCTTAAAAAACTCACTCAATTAGGTCTAGTTGCTTGTAGCCCTATTTAGCGGGTAAAGGGACCTTAAGTTTAGATTTTCCCTAACACCTTGGTAAAAAAATTGTGGATTAAAATACCCTTTTGGAAGTTATACAAGTCCCCAAAAGGTGACTATCCTAGAAGGGCTAATCAGGTCACTTTTGTGAAGCAACTATACTCAGATGAATGAACTGGTGGGTTAAAATCCCATGGGAATGTTGGGGAACATAAATAAATAGGGATTCCAGGGTTACACACCTACAAGCATCGCCATTTGCACACAAGGTACTTTTGTTTGTTTAAGGTCTAGGTAGCCACATAGAGATGTCTACCTAGGGTCGCTTCAAACACTTCTCTCCCTTGCTCCTCCTACAAAAAAACCTTGGAAAACTAAAATAAATTGACCATAATTTCCTTCCACCAAATCCCATGAGCCTCAGATTGGTAAAATGCAAGATATGGCCATGAAGGAGGAAAAACCCAAGGTAAACCCTAGTTTTCCGGGCACCTACAACAAAACCTGAATATCAAGAGTGACACACATATTCAAGACTCAAAATCAAAACCAAAACAGATTCAAATATCCTCTCAACTCAATTCACATCATTGGGAATGGATCGCAATCCATACAGAATCGTACCACAGACCAAAACTCCAGAATTGTAGGAAAACTCAGAATTCTATTGGATCCTTGAGGTGTATAAACCATTCCTCGACTAATCTCAAGAAAAAATCAAGAGGTTAGAGCCATTGGAGAAGTTTCAAATTACAAAATGCAAAAAGTGCATAAAAGTTGCTCATGAGAACTTTTGATAACTTTTGCAAAAGTTGTCAAAATGTCATCTTTCACCTCCTAATGCCTTGGGTCAAGTTCAACCCTTCCTAAAAAATATTAAAACACTCAAAACCAACATATTGGATCCCCTTTTGTCCAAAATTCCTAATTGGCTCATAGAAATGCCAAAATAGGAGTTTGGCTCACAAGATGGGGTTCATTATTACAAACATATAATGCATGATTGAAAACCTATATAAAACATCATAAAGACATTATTAATGCCTTATCCTCCCTTATCATAGTCTGGCATGTCATCTTGAAGGGTTTGATGAGGTGCTCCTGCACCAAGCTTAGTAGAGTGAGAAATGAATACAAGTTATTCAAGAATGTTGTAGTTGTGGAGCATAACCGGTTGATCAAATGCCTTGAAGAGTCTGAGAAATGTATCCCAATGTTGAAGACTCAAGAAGAAGACACCAAGGAGTGTTGGTGTAAAGATATATCATCTGATCTAGAAGTAAAAGATAAAGAATATCAGCAGCTGGCTGGAGAAATGGAGATTCTCTTAAATGACCTTGAGAAACGTTAGGATGAGCTCAAGGTAAGAATCTGGTTTTATGATAGCAGTGATGCCTTGGACAAAATGTTGAAATAGAAAAAGCATGCCAAGGACACTAAAAGATGAGGAAGTGGTGCCAGTGAATTCTCCACCAACAAGAATGTCCCCCACAATGACATTTTGTTTGTCTCCTCAAATGGAGAAAATAAGGGACAAACCTTCACTATCCAAAATACTTCCCAAAAGAAGGTTCATCTAGCCACAACCGATGGAGACATGTAGATAAGGATAAAGACTGGTGCTATAAGAAGGAGGAACAATGTAGATCCCAAAGGAAAAGGGAAGAACATGGGAAGACAACAAAGAAGACCTCCTACCAACAAAAGACAAGGAAATGCTATAGCTCACAAGACAAAACTAGTTTGGGAAAAGAAGAGATCATATGGAAGAGCTACAGAGCATGGAAAACCCAAGATCCATCCCTGGAGAAGCAGAAATGTAGATACTAAACTGATAAGATATCCCCATGCATGGAAGACTAAGTTTGTGAGTTATAAAACTTCCTTTTTTGGTTATTTCTTTGCATATAATGGTCATGGCCATAGTGCAGAAGATTATAGAAATGGATCTAGAGGGAATAATCTAGGATCTCATAGGTTTCAGGCATTAAGAAAAATGTATCAAGGAGTAGAAACATGCATGACTCCTCTCCCAATTATGCAAATAATTTTTGTTATAACTGCAATAGATTTGGCCATAGAAGTTATGAATATAGGAAGAAGACCTCATAGTTGTATAAAAACCAGTGGAACAATCATGCTAAGTATAGTAGCAATTATAGAGGATATCAAAAGCAAAGATGTGTGTGGAACAAGAAGAGAAGTGTACTTGCACATGCAAGGAAACCATGGAAACTGACAACTAACTACAATGGTATGATTAGTAAAGGAAGAGCTAACCGATATGTTAGATCGTTCCCCAATCATGAAGTTGGGATGGATATTGTGTGCTACTATAGGACTTCTTCTAGTTATGATGTAGAATCTAGAAATTCAAGGACCCATCAGAAAAAGAAGGTAAGACCTACTCCTAAGACTGAAAATGGGAAGAAGAATATGACCAAGAAGGAATGGAGGAAGAAGTAAGAGGATGCAACCATGGACTAGAACTATCCATTCAATACACATGTGATATCTCCTAAGGCTTAAAGGAGATGCAAGACCTTGGGGGGAGTAGTACACTGACCTAACCATTCACCCCCTTAGTGAAGAAGGACACATGGAAGAACAAGTTATTGCTGGTATGAAAGAAGGAAATAGGAAGATAAGTGTGTAGTGACAACCTTTTCTACACACCTATAGATTAGAGTTGGATCATTACTGCATGTGTCAATAGATAGAGATTAACAATTGTAATCAAATGCAAAGTGATACAAAAATTGTTAGAAGTTACAAGAAGGTACTATGGTAGTGATGATGGACTGGTATAGGAAACCAGTATGTACGGGATGTTACTAGTATGAATACTGATAGGTACTTATAGGTTATGTAAGATGATGAGGTTTGAGATCATTGCATTAACCTGGGTAGCATAAAATGAGGAAGTTATGTCTTAAGTGGTATTGGAAAAGACCTGAATGACATATGTTGGCTTGGTTGTTGATCATGTAGGCATGCATGTTTTTGGGCTAATCGGTTTGATTTATGGTATGATAATCATATTTTATGGCATTGTGTACATCCAAGATCATGTCATACATTGTGTTAGATATGATGGAGTAGATAGATAATAAGATTGATCATACATGCACAACCCAACCGATATATGGAGATGATTGGAGCCCCAGTATTGGACTTGACAAGCATTGAGGACCTGAGATGTATGACTTAGGGGGAGTTGAAGTGCTTATGAGGTAGAGCCAACATGCTTGAACTTGTGAGGGTATTGACTACCTAAACTCTAGATGATGGAAATTGTTGTAGGACTACCTAGGAGAATTTGATGCTTAAAGGTATCTACTTTCTCAATTGGTTGTATTCATAGTACAATAACACTTGATTCTGAAGAAATTTGGAATCAGATAGGGGAAGATACAGTTTGACTGGTAGGTAAGTTGTATTCACTGACACATCCTTCTGCAATTGAGTGCTTTAACAATTAGCATCAGTTTAGTATGCTGAATTGGTGTCAGTTGGTGATTGAGTTGTCCATCCCAAGTGTTGTAACTTGAGAAGATGTAACAATTGATATCATAGGATGAGATGCATTTGGTAAAGCAAAAGGGGAGAAAGATTTATGTTAGTGCCTAGTAGATACAAGGAGGAGTGAAACCTTGACAATGCCCTTTACCATTGTTGTCAAAGGGGGAGAAAGATTATGTAGTATACCGCATACTGCATGTGTGAGAATTCATGGATTATACAAAGTGGGAGAGAGATTATGTAGTGTGCCAAATACTACATGTGTTGACATAAATGCCAAATGGGGAGATTGTTCGCATTGTGTTGTCAATGATGTCAACTGGTATACGATGGCTATTGGTATAAGAGATGTATGTAAAACACTGTCATTGTTGCATACCAGATGTGATGTCTTGGATATCACCTAGTGTTGCATATGACTAGTAAGGTAAGGGAGAGAATGTCATTTACTACAATGACCCTTGGAGTCACCGGTACACAAGTTTGTGCTTGACTTGTGTTGAATATATGGATAGGTTACCGATATAGTCTATCACCAGTAAGGAGAGTATGTCAACTACTAAGTGATTTGTTGATAGTGTATCATTTCTAATTGGTGAGCATGTGTTGAAATGGAGAAGATAAATCAACCAAGTGAGTGGTTGTCAACCAGAAAGCTTATGACCAGTGTACAAGAAGGAGGAGAAATATATTGAGTTGTTGATTGTGATGAAGAGGGAGAACGTTACCTAAATCACATCAACATAGGAGGATAAGGATGTATTGGTCACCAATATAGTGTGTGGATGCAAAACAACATGATTCCCATCAAATAAAGATGCATCCACTACTTGAAGAGAAGACTAACAATGAGTGTGCCCCACACCAGATCACATGTGTGTGTTTGAAGATATGCTGCATAAATAGGGAAGCCGCATGAGTTCTTTATAGGATGTAGATAACAAGGATCCACTACCATCGGTAAGTGGACCTTATCTCCTATCATGCAAAGTGTGCATCATAGTTTTGTGAGATAAGATAGAAGTGTTAAAGGTAGGTGTTTGAAGGCTCACACTGAATGTACTGATAAATCACAAAGATGCCTCAAGTGCATGAAATCAGGGTTATGCACTGGACCGATAGAGAAGGCATGATGAGTTGTCGAGATAGGTAAAGAAGTGATGGGTTTATCACTTTGACAAACTAGCTGAGATGATGTCTAGGCTGAGGATGAAGAAGAAAAAGTTGGAACAAGCTCCAGATAGAGAGTGCAATCGGCATACAGATGCCTCAAATGGAAATAATTGAAGGTTGATGACATTGTGTCATTAAGGGGTTTATCAATAAGTATGTCCACTAGTAATATGGACAAGGTGCAGATGTAGAAGACTCCCATGTAATGAAGATGTGCATAAGGTAGGTTAGCAAGAGTGTTGACCAGTTGAGTGTTCCACTAAAAGAGAAGCAAAGTGAAAGGTTGAAAGTAGACTAGTTAAGGGTTTAATTGGCACGGTTAGTAACTTGGTAGATGAACCCGATAATGGAGTTGGTTGATGATCCCATCCATAGCGACACAAATGATCAAGAAAAGGTGTGCTGACACAAGGGTCATGTGGAGGTGAATTGGCATGCATGTACAAGGTGGCATGTTGAGTCGATGAAGTGTCAAGCGGTGAGGTAGATGGTGATAGGTCAACATTTATGTCAACTATGTGATTCATAGGATGCATAAAAAAGGTTTGTGGCTTGAGGTTAAATGGATAGCAGAGATCCAGCAGAGACTGGTTGAGAAAATCAAGGTAGGTGAAGGAAACCATTAAGCCTTTCTTAGTGATCAACCAAGAAATCTAATGACAGGTTAAATGCAAACTGCTAAGTGAGGAAGGCATGTTCTAGAAGGAACGATGATGGAGGGGTTGATTGATGAGTTACAATTCATCAATCAAGGTGATCAGATCAAATGAGATCTGATTGGATTTTATTTTCCTCGAGGTCAATGAGGAAACCCTAACCACCTAAAATCTGAGTTGTCTTTTGGCGGGAAAACTTGTTTATAAATATACAAGCCAAAATCAATGAAGGTTTGCACTGACTGAGAGAGTGTTGGTACATGTGATAAGAAGTTAGTCAAGTGCTCAAAGATTATTAGAGGATAGATTGAGTGTGAGAGAGAATCGGGTTGAAGGGTTCAACTAGCATCAGTGAGGCTACTGATAGTCATCCATTGAGTCTGACTGAGGAGATAACTAGTAGTGACCATACTGGCAGAGAAGAGTTGCAGAAGATTGTAGAGAAGGAAAGCATATAACTAACAAAGTGTAGTACTAGTGGAGAGCAGCCATGTAATGGAGAGAATAGATAACCAGTAGAGTGTAGAATCGACAAAGATCTGTAGAGGGAAGAACTGGTGAAGAGACATACTTGAGAGTTACAAAGTTCTTTTGTAACAAGAAGACAACTTTGGTATAAAAACATGATTTTATAATCACTAAGTTGGAGATCAATGTAGGGATTGGTTCTCCTTGTGTTGGTGCCCTAAATTAGGGATTGGTGCCCTAAAATCAGGAGTTGGTGTTCCTTGGGTTGGTTCCCTAAATCAGGTGTTGGTGCTCCTTGGGTTGGTTTCCTAAACATTGTAATTAGAGATTCATTGTGAGGCTGGATTGGAGCAGTAGACTCCAACAACATTTATCATTGAGTTTTTTCCCATCTTGGGTTTTCCTCGTATACATTGGTGTTATGTGATGTCCCCTTTATGTGTGAGTGCATTTGTGTTAGACTACCATCTAACCAGTAATTCTGCATTTCGTTAGATCTGTTAACTGATATACTCACATAGGATAGTTAAAGGGAAAAGTTTAAGAACCACAAATTCACCCCCCTATCAGTGGTACATTGTGTCTAACAATACCAATTGTTGGCAACAACAATGAAGGAAAACTAAGAAGGGGGGTGACTCATTTTTCACTAGATTATCAAACTTAACTAAAAATACAAATATGACTAAATATAGTAATAATAAACATAAGCAAATAGATATTACATTACACAACACCAAGATTTTGACGTGGAAAACCTGGTTAAGGGAAAAACTATAGTGGGAACCTACCCACAATAAGATGATACTCTGGAGTAGTATGTGAAAATAATTACAATGGGGAATGCACCTGCATTCAAGATCACTGCCTTGAGATCATTTCTCAAGATATAATAACCCAGAAGGAAACAACCCTTAGGGAAGTCTCACTAACTTACAATAGGATTCAAACTACAATTCAGAAGAAATGAATTGCAATAATAGCATCTGCTAATGCTTGATGATAGTTCTAGTTAAGCACATTTGTCTACTCTACACCAATCTCTGTTCAATATACCACATCAAAGATGAATTCCATTGTTCACACATACACCATTATCTGATAATGTAGACACTACCTTGACACTCAATTTACATGACTAAATCACCTATTTATACAATCCATCAACCTTGACTATAAGGCTGACCAAACCCTCAACTCATAATTACAAAATTACATCACATGATATAAAATTTGATCACCAGACCAATATAATGATATACATGATATAACATGGACCCAAATCAAATCTCCAAACATGCAACACCAATGGAAATCTTGCCAAGATCCACCACAACATGCTACACCACCAAGAATACGGCATGACATGAAGAATATTGTTGGTTCAACAAAATCACCAAGAACACACATAATGATCAATACAGGCCATCAAAACAAATAAGAAATGATTAGGAAACACCAACAAGCACGTTATAATTATTTGTAATAGTTGTATGGATACTATTTATCAAATCTTCATTGATCAACATCTAAAACTCAAGAACACTTAAACAAAAACAACTATCACAAGGAAAGATAACTTGTAGAGCACTAAATCACAAACCATATGAAATGAAGATATACAAGAATATTCCAAACAATCTCCCAAAATATCAGCTCAAGATCTGATCACACCGTAATATACCAGAGGAAATACCGAATACTGCAAAGCACTAATCAGAAAAACCAAACTGCAAAATGGATCATATGATATGATCAAATAAGATTTTGGATCACCAAAACCAATACAAAAAGGTGTAATGATACTATAAATACTCCATACATTGAACCATGATCCCAATAAGCCAATCTACAACCACTAGAGCAATAAATCATAGGAATATGTTGACATCAATGACAACAACAAACCCTAGAAGCAACAATGTCCAACAAGTTTAGATAAAGGAAAGCAAGTGTAGACCTAGAATCAAACTCAGAGTGTTCTGGAAAAGCCTATGAATGAAGACGGTACAAATGGTAGTGGAGAAGATATAATTCAAGAGTTCAAAAATCAAGAAAATCATAAGACTCCCAGGTACGTAAGATTGAATCATTTAAAGAATTAGTTTATAGGTGATAATAATAAAGGTGTGATGACTAGAAGAAGAATTGCTGAAGAGTATTGCTTGATTTATAAGATTGAACCTAAGGATGTTGATGAAGCTTGTAAAGATGAAAATTGGGTTAAAGAAATGGAGGAAGAATTGAATTAGATTGAAAAGAATAATACATGGATTCTTGTTCCTAGACCTAAAGATAAGAATATAATTGGAACTAAATGGGTCTTTTGGAATAAATTGAATGAACAAGGTGGAGTTGTTAGGAATGAAGATAGACTTATTTGTAAAGGATATTCTTAGATGGAAGGTATTGATTTTGAGGAGACTTTTGTTTTGATAGCCAGGATTGAGGCTATTAGATTATTTCTTGCTTATGATTATTACAAAGACTTTAGAATTTATCAAATGGATGTCAAGTCATCCTTTCTTAATGGTGAGCTGGAAGAAGAAGTTTATATTGAGCAACTAGATGGATTTTAGTTGATAGATGAAAAGGATATGGTTTGTATATTGAAGAAAGCTCTATATGGACTAAAGAAAGCCCCTAAAGCTTGGTATGTCAGATTGGATAGGTATTTGATGAAGCCTAAATTTAATAAAGGTACCACTTATAGTAATTTGTATTTCAAGATTGATAATGATAACATTTTGATTGTTGAGGTATTTGTTAATGCCATTATTTTGGGTGGAAATGATGGATTATGCAAGAAGTTTGTTGATGATATGTAGAATGAATTTGAGATGTCTATGATTGGCGAGATGAAATTATTTTTGGGATTTTTAAATTTCTCAATCAGGTAAAGGTATTTTTTATATCTCAATCTATGTAACAATTTTTTTGAAGAAGTTTTGCTTGGATGATCTAAACTTGTTGGTACTCCTATGGTGACCAAATGTAAGCTGACAAAGAATAATGATTCTCCAAAAGAAAATCAGACTAGATATAGGTCTACAATTGGTGAATTTCTTTATTTGACATAGACTAGGCCAGATATAATTAATGTTGTATGTCTTGTTGGTAGATTTCAAGCTGATTGTAAGGAATCTCATGTTGTAGCTATGAAGAGGATATTCAAATATTTGAAAGGGATAGTTGATTTTGGTTTGTGGTATCCTAAAGATGATGACTTTACTTTGAGTTCTTTTACTGATGCTTATTGGGCATGTGATTTTGATTACTGAAAGAGTACTAATGGTGGTGCATTTTTCTTGGGAAAGAGATTGGTTTCATGGTCAAGTAAGAAGAAGATTGCAATTTCTTTATCTCCTGTAGAGGATGAATGCATTGCTACTGCTAGCAATTGTTCACATGTAATATGGATGAAGTAGATGTTGAAGGATATTAGAGTTGTTTATGATGTGCCTAATTATATATATTGTGATAATTCAAGTGCTATCAATATTTCTAAGAATCTAGAGTTTCATTCCAATATGAAGCATATACCAATCAAGTTTCATTTCTTGAGAGAGAAGGAAAATGAGAAGGAAGATAGACTAGAGCATGTTGTTGGCATTTTGATGATGTTGTGATTGTCATTGATGGACACACACTTGTTTTATGATCACTTCCTTATGTATGAGTTATGCTCAACCGGTAATTGTTCCAACCGTTATTATGTATTATAGTCTTTAGACTATCGGTGTTTTGCATAAGGTGCTTACCAGTCACAAACTAACTGAAGACCCAAGGTGGTATGAACAAAGCAGTAGTTCATATTTTTCTAGTCTTCATTGTGACAATCGGTAATTGGTAAAATGTATGAATCGGTAATTGGTAATGAACCAGTATTACTCTATGATGAGTTACCAACTAGTATTTATGTGATGAGTTATCATCCACCAACACTTTGGTGGTGATTATTTGTCATGTTACCAAATGTGTCTAGATGCACTGAACTTAGGAACTTGTAATGTAATCCTATTGGACCGAGATGAAATCAGACTCCTTATAAGGACATCATGTCTAGGGTTTTAGGTAATGATGAGGGTTTTGTATGTGCAATCATAGAAGAAAAGATTAGGTCTATGTGAAGAAACAGAGTGTGGAGATATTGAAGACTGAAGTAATACTAAATGTGCATTAACAATGAGCTATCAAGGATCTAACTAAGCATACTATGCTAGTATCTAGATCATCTACTTGTTGATTACTCATATCTTTGACAAGTCTAAAACCCTTAACTGGGTAGGCCAAGCAAAGCCTTTATAAATCCTCTAACAAGGTGGTTCTCAACTATGAATCTGAAATCCTCTTACAAGGTAGTCTTTAACAGGACTTATCTCCTAATAGAGATCTAGATTCCTAACAAGATCTATTTTGCTGAAAAACATTGTATGACCTTAACTGATCTGACCTTAACTGGTCTGGTTTCTATTCTGCAGATAGTTACTTGTGAGTTTCTGCTCACCGTGGTTTTTCTCATTTGGGTTTCCACATCAAAACCTCTTGTGTTATGGTGACTGTGCTCTTGTGGGTGAATGCTTTATTTGTTGTTTGGTTTGTATTTGTCTTAACCAATTTGTAAGTAAATCTGTTATACCGGTTAACTACTAAACTATTTAAGAGTTTAAGTTTAGTATTTTTTGGTATACTAATTCACCCCCTCTCTTAGTATTCATCAATTGGTATCAAAGCCAACCTTTCTATAAGTTTAACCACTTGGAAGGAGATATGGGGGAATACACTGTGAGGGTACTTACTCATTGTCTCACTCAGACTGAGAAAGCCTTTGATGAACTCAAAGTCAAATATAAGGCCTCTCTAGAAAAAAGAAGAGAGCATGATGAGAAACTCATGGAGCTTACTAAAAATAGTTCTTCTGATGAAGCAGACATGGAAGCCCTAGTTGAAGAAGTTGAAAAATTGAATGAATCTAATGCCAACCTGAGAAGGGAACTGGAAGGATGTACTATCAGAATGTGTCAAGAGCTTGAGAACTGGAGGAAAGCTAAAGATCATGAGATCTCCAAGCTGAAGCAAGAAATCAGTACCCTTACCACTCATCTCCAAGAGAGTAAAGTGGAAAAAGAATAAATTCAAGGTGAACTAAACATGGCTATTTCTAAGAATGCAACCTTGAAGGAATCCAATGCTACTATTTCCAAGGAACTCACTGAGTCAAAGGAAATACTTTCCAAATTCAATAAGAGTACTGTTAAGCTAGAACAAAAGCTTGAATCAACAAAACCAGTAAAGAATACCACTAGACTTGGTTTTTCTGGTTATGAGGAAGGTGAGACCTCTGGAACAAAAGATGTAGCATCAAAGAAGCAACCGACATCAAAGGATAAAGGTAAGAAAAAGTTTAAACTTATTTTCTTTAATTGTTGCAAGGAAGGACATGTTGCTAATGTGTGTAGAAATAAGGCCTACAATAATTTTCCTTATTTTCTAAACAATAAGCCTAGATCCAATAGATTCAATGGAAACTATAATGCATGCAACAAGTTTGGGCATAGAGCATTTGAATGCGGGTCTATTATGCACAACACTAGGAGATATCCTCAAAGGACTCAAGGAGTTTTTCTTGAATCATCTGTGAACAGAAACCCAAACCGGTATAATGCCTTTGACCATTAGTCATGTGGTGGTGGCTATCAAGCGACAACCAGTTGGAGAGCAACCTGTTTGATCTGCCATGGTAGCGGTCACACTGTTGTAACATGCAGGAGAAAGAATGGTAGAATGAACAATGGACCATGCAACAAAAGGCGATTCGACTTGCAATTCAGAGAGATTTCATATCTTGTAGAAGTATCTAGAGATATTTACAATCAATCAAGTGAAGAACACCAAGTGGTAATCAAGCAACCAAAGTGGTGTGGTGTGAGTTGCATTTGTCAAACTGTAAATTTCAAAATTGTGAAGGTATTTCTCAAAAATTTTGTTTATTGGTTAAATCATGGCTTCTACATCGCACTCCAGTTCTAGTGCACCTATGGACTCAGCTGAATTCATTCAAAGAAAAATGAAATACAATGCCTTGTCCCAAATACCTGTCAGAGTTATTGTTGAAGGAGATATTTCAGGGTACATTGACTACAAACTGGAAGACCTAGGCTCCCTAAAGATTCATTCCCAATTAATTTTTTTTGTGGGGATGACAAGAAGATCGAATTGGAATACAACATTCTAAAGCAGAAGAAACTTCACAATGTGGTTTACTTTCTTGAAGAGTTCATGAAAGACCACATCCACATCATCCTGAGTAGAGTGCATGGCAACAAGATGTATCTCGAGAGGACGCATGACATTACTCCTAAAGCAATTCATGTCGTCATCAGTTTTTGTAACATTAGTGAGGTGCCAGCCCTAAGGAAGGTCATCAAGACAAAAATGACAAAGCTCACTAATTCTCTGAGTGACCAATGAGGAATGACCGTCAACACCATCAAAGATGAGTTGGTCAATTATGCTTGCATGGTGATTGGATACCAGATGTTTTATGCCAGCAGATTAAACTCTGTCTCTATTGTTGTAGTTAATTCCACCTACAGAATGATCATGGAGGACACCTCATTTGATCTATGCACCTATTTGCAGTAGCAACTTCTATTAAACTTAAAGTCCATCAAACAGGACAGTGCCCTAAGATTCAAATTTGGATAACTTTTGGTGGGTCTATTTTTCTACTTTCAAGGCTATTTCTTAAGAGTCAGTGATATTCAATGGTCTACTGACCAACTAGTCACCAAACAAATTAGGGAAATTCTCCAAGCAGTGGGAACCGGATATCTTGAAAACTTGAATAAATACTTTGATGAATTCAAGCGAAAGATGAGTCAAAGGATGAGGATATCTGGAGACATTGTTAAGAAATATGAAGAGGACATCTGCTTTACCATTAGAGTAGATGAGTGTGTAATGGAAGTGGTAGAGCCCAGACAGGAAGAAGTAGAACCTATGGGATATGAGGTAATGTATGACATGTTAGATGGGTATGCCTCTACCCTGATTGCCTCTCCTTTAAATGCAAAGAAAAAGAGAACCGACACCTATTTGGAAAGGGTAACACTAGTTGAAGAACCTTTTGTGAAAAAGGGAAAGGTAGTGCTAGTGGCATCGACATCGGTTACCTCAGCCAGCCCAAAAGTGATCAAGCGGTCACCTACCAAGAAGAAACCAGAAGTTGCACCCGCTAAAGTATTTGAAAGGAAGCGGAAGAATAAGAGAAACTCACTAGAGTCTAAAGATACAGAATTAGATGTCCAACCTAAAAAGACCAGGCAAACAAGGAAGAAGACAAAAAATATTGGCAATACACCTGCATCATCAGCACTTGTAATTATGGGCATCTCTTCTTATAAGCCAATGACACATTGTCAAAGGACTATCAAGAATATAAGAAGAAAATTGCTTAGTGATCTGAAGGAGTGTTTTGATGATTTTACTGATAGTGAGAAAGAGGAAACAGAGTGGGAAGTCATTAATTATTTGTGTATGAATGACCGGTCGCCATCAAAAATTAGATCTGAGGCACCTGATTCTTTATACAATTCTTTGGACAACAAATGGTGCATTGCCATAGAAAAAGAATAGGAAATAAGGGAGAAAGTATTTGCTCAGTACTTTCTTGAAGCCTCCAATTCTGAATTATTTGAGATTGTGGACACGCATAAAGGTCTCTTTTTCATGAGAAGAAGAAGACTCAGGCTGCTAGAAGGCAAAACATCTAAAGTAAAGAAGGACACTCATTTGCATGCCAAAGCTACTATCTGGTTGCATCAAGTGTCTGAGGCCAACAAGAAGGCCAAACAAGATCCTGACCTATCTTCAGCCAAACCTAATGAGGTATTTGATGGTGAAGGAGAACCAGTTATAGAAAAGGTGGAAACTATTGATGTTGATGCCTTGGATGTTGAAGATGTCACTCCAAACACAGAAAAGGAAAAGGCTGAGAAGGAAAAAGTAGACAAGGCAAAACAGGACAAAGAAAAAGAAGACAAGGAGAATCTAGACAAGACAAAGGCTGGCAAATAGAAAGCGGAGAAAGAGGAAGAGAAAAGGAAAGAGGAAGAGAAAAGGAAAGAGGAAGAGAAAAGGAAAGAGAAGGAGAAGAAGAAAAAAGAGGAAGAGAAGAGGAAATAAGAAGAAGAGAAGAGAAAAGAAGAGGAGAAGAGGAAACAAGAAGAAGAGAAGAGAAAAGAAGAGGAGAAGAGGAAAGAAGAGGAGAAGAGGAAAGCAGAGGAGGAAAAGAAAGAAGAGGAGAAGCGGAAAGAGGAGGTGAAGAAGAAACAAGAGAGGAGAAGTGAAAAGAAGAAGAAAGAAAGAAGGAGGAAGAGAAGAAAAAGCATGAAGCAGAACAAAGGGAGAAAGAAGAGGAAAAGAAAAGAGTGGAAGAGAAGAAGGAAGCAAAAAAGAGAAAACAACTGGAGAATCCAAAGGCAACCGGTGGTCAAGCCAAACCGGCAGACATCACCAGTCCTCTTGACCTCCAATCTCTAGATGAATCAAAGCTGTTGCAAGGCATAAAGCTAGCACAGGAAAGATTGGAAGCATTGAGAAGGAAAAAGGAGCAGGATTTCATTCACACTGCGATTGACACCCTTACCAGTTTGATTCCAGGTACCAACCTTCCTGGTACCGATTCTTCTCTGGCCAAACTAAAACTTCTATGTACAGTAGTAGAGGACCAGGTACAATGCCTGGAGGAAGTTGTTGAAGCTAATGCACAAAAGAAGCATCAAAAGGCAATTAACACTGGCTTAGTAAAGAAACTAAATGAGCTATGGTCTCAACTTCAGAAAGAGAAAAAGGATATAAGAGATGCTATGGATGAGGGAAAACTACTGCTAAGCAAAATAAGCCAACCCCATCTATTTTGTGATGATGTGCTTGCACAAAAGGATAAATTGCAATCTGATTTGCAGGCATACATAAGCAACTTTAAGACCCCGTATGATTCTTTCACTACATATGGGCAAACTGTTTACCGGTATCAGCTTCAGTTTGCCAGGATAGAGTTAGAGATTAGCAACCAGACAAGAGATTTGTAGGAACTTCAACTGGTTTTATTACCTAGACTAGAAATTCTTCAGAAGTGCTTTCTCAATCTAGAAGCTTTAACAGTAACTCAAGAGATGAGTAAAATTGATGCCATGGAAGAACAGATATCACAGATGTAGACGAAAAGTGAGGTGGCTACCTCATTACTTGAGTCATGGTCATTATCCATGAAGACTTTTATGCAGGATTTTAAATAAATTTTTGATAAGTTTCACTCATTATTGTCATAAACACTTATTTATTTTAAATGATAATGAGAAATAGGGGTTATTCTACAATACTTTGTCATTGTTGGCAAAGGGGGAGTAGTATCTAAAATTTTGGTGAATGTTATGTATACTTTCATGTTATTTCTTTAAGGGAATAGCATACATTGTATTTTCTACAAAAAGGGATAGTGTATATGCTTAGGGGGAGTAATTTTGATTATGGCATATTTTTGTTGTAAAACACTTAGATGTCAAAATTTTCCTAACTGTTGCCATCAATGCCAAAGGAGGAGATTGTTGGCATTTTGATGATGTTGTGATTCTCATTGATGGACACACACTTGTTTTATGACCAATTCCTTATGTATGAGTTATGCTCAACTGGTAATTGTTCCAACCGGTATAATGTATTATAGTCTTTAGACTATCGGTGTTTTGCAGAAGCTGTTTACCAGTCACAAACTGACTGAAGACCCAAAGCAGTATGAAGACCTCAAGCGGTACGAAGGAACAAAGTGATAGTTAACACTTTTCCAATCTTCATTGTGATAGCCGGTAATTGGTAAAATGTATAAATCGGTAATCGGTAATGAACCGGTATTACTCTATGATGAGTTACCAACCGGTATTTCTGTGATGAGTTATCATCCACCAACACTTTGGCGGTGATTATGTGCCGTGTTACCAAATGTGTCTTGATGCACTGGACCTAGGAACTTGTAATGTAATCCTATTGGACCGACATGAAATCAGACTCCTTATAAGGACATCATGTCTAGGGTTTTAGGCAATGATGAGGGTTTTGTATGTGCGATCATAGAAGCAAAGATTAGGTCTGTGTGAAGAAACAGAGTGTGGAGATATTGAAGACTGAAGTAATGCTAAATGTGCATTAAAAATGAGCTATCAAGGATCTAACCAAGCATACTATGCTAGTATCTTGATTATCTACTTGTTGATTACTCATATCTTTGACAAGTTTGTAGCCCTTAACTGGGTAGGCCTAGCAAAGCCTTTGTAAATCCTCTAACAAGGTGGTTCACAATTGTGAATCTGAAATCCTCTCACAAGGTAGTTTTTAATAGGACTTATCTCCTAACAGAGATCTAGATTCCTAATAGGATCTATTCTGGTGAAGAACATTGTATGACCTTAACCGGTCTGACCTTAACCGGTCTGGTTTCTATTCTGCAAATAGTTACTTGTGAGTTTCTGCTCACCGTGGTTTTTCCCATTTGGGTTTCCACATCAAAACCTCTTGTGTTATGGTGATTGTGATCTTGTGGGTGAATGCTTTATTTGCTATTTGGTTTGCATTTGTCTTAACCGATTTGTTAGTAAATCTATTGTACCAGTTAACTACTAAAATGTTTAAGAGTTTAAGTTTAGTATTTTTTGGTATACTAATTCACCCCCCTCTCTTAGTATTCATCATATGTATTCACAAAGGAACATATTGTAGATATCTTCACAAATCCATTGCCTAAAGCTACCTTTGAGTATCTTAGAGAGAAGATCATGGTAATTGATGCTCCTAATGAGAACTAAGATGCATTGAGGTGCATCAGTCTAATGAATTTAACAGAGATATCTTGTTCTCCAGATTGATGAGTGGTGGCTACTACTCAAGGGGACTAGTCAATGTTGTGATTTGTTAAAAGAGTGTTTGGCTAGAGATTGTTGAGAATTTTTGTGCAATTTGTGTCTTTGGCACTGTTGTGAAAGGGGGAGAGAGTCATGTGAAAAACTGTGTAATATCCTAAGGGGGAGAGAGTATATATATGGGGATATTGTTGGTTATTGTTTTCTTTCTTTTCATTGATTGTTTTTCACATTCAAATGTTGTCATCAATGCCAAAGGGGGAGATTGTTGGATACTATTGAGAATTTTGTTGGAATAGTGTTTTGTCATTGATGTCAACATATTCCTCTATGTGTTCTAGTATTGGAATCAGATTAAATAAGTTGGTTTGGCCAGTGTATTGCAGATGTGTTGTTGTAGATTAAAGGGTTTTGAGATAAGTATATTTAGTTAATTCGACAAAAGTTTCTATGGTTTGCATGATGATTTGGTCAAGTTGTGAGGTCCCGTATTGAGATTGTTTTGTAGTTGTTTAGAGTTGGTCAATGTTCTAGTTTTTGCTCCGCATTGCTTTGAAATTGCAACATCTTTTTTTGTGGATTTTACAAAGTTTTTGGGACATTCATGTGTTTCCTCAATTCTGATGGTTCGTGATTTGGAGGTCCGCAAGTGAATTTTTTAGTTTGATCATCAGTTCAGTTAGTGTTCTTGAGGTTTGGTGTAATGAAGATGAAGATTCAAGTAAGTGGTGATGTTGTGGTTGTTGATGTGGTAATTCACATTGCTTGTGGATTTTTCTAGATTGTGTCCTATCTATGTTGTTGGTCTGCATTGATCATTGTGCACGTTATTGATTATTGTTCTTCATGTTATGCGACATTCATGGTGATTGTAGCATGTTGTGGATGCTCGAGGTGTAATTATTGGATGTGTTTCATGTTCAAGGAATTAATTTTGGTGCAAACTATGTCTAAACTGATATTGTTTTGGTCTTCATGTGTTGTTGTAGTGTGTATCGATATTATTCTTTACTTTGTGTTGTGGGTTGAGCCGACCTTGACATATAGGTTGATGATTTGTATAAATTGATGCAATATTCATTTGTGAGTTGTATTTGTATGGTATTTGTGAGTGTATGACTGAATAACTGGGTAAGTGCACAAAGATGGGGGACCAAAAAGGGGTCTTAAGATGCCACTTTTTTTTTTTTTCTGAAATCAACAAAGTCTGAACTTCAACGAGAAATTGAAGATAGGTACACTCAAAATTTGAAGATGCAACAAGAACAAAAGTTGAAGTTCTCTTAATCTACTTTCTAAACTACTATTTTGTTTTAAAAATGGAGGAGATTAAGGCTTTCAAAAAGGGGCACCACAGTTATTGGTCCCATTTTTCAGAAACAAATAACATAGGATGAAATGTGGTGCACCTAAAACATCAACTTTTTTTTATAATTTTTCAAATCGCTCCAGTGAGAAAGTAGCTAACGCATTGAAGTTTATGCCAAATTTTTCGTATAATTTTTTTATGAATATTTGAATTTTTATGAATTTTCGAAGTGGACACATCCTAGACCACATAAATTTGAGTGTGCTCCCCCTAAAATTTATGAAAACTAATCAAAAATCAGATTTTTTTAAAATTATGTAGAATGGAGTCTAGTTTCTAAAAATGTATTTTTTTTCAAAATTGGATAAACGAGTAAAAATATATGGCAAAAAAATGACATGTTGGCTTTTGACAAAAATTGGACACACTAACAAAATAAATTATGGATGAAGACCTTAACATTATCAAAATTTGAAAACAAAGATATGCTTGGATAGCTAAGAGAGAGCTTGAGGATTGTATGGTGTTTTTTTTTTATTTCATTGCAACACCTGCAAACCTGATGGAGAGCAGGAACAAAAAAGTTAGAAAATTTTCAATATTTCCCTCTTTCCCTCTCTATACCTCTTTCCATCTTTCCCTCTCTCACTCTCTCTTTCCCTCTCTCAGCATCTCTCTTTCTCTCTCTTTCCCTCTTTCCCTCTCTCACTCTCTCTTTCCCTCCCCTCCTATATCTTCCTATCTCTATTCTTCCTCCCTCTTCCTATATCTCCCTCTATATCTATATTCTGAATTTCTCTCTCCCTCTTAGATCCATTTCTTCTTCTTGTTGGCATTTTTGATGTTTATGTTGTGATTGTCATTGATGGACACACACTTGTATTAAGATCCTTTTTATATGTATGAGCTCATGCTCAACCGGTATTTGTTCCAACCGGTATGTTGTATTCTAGTCTTTAGACTAGTAGTGATTTTGCAGAATGTGTTTCCCGGTCTGAAGCGGCATGACAACCCCAACTGGTTCATAGATCACAAGCAGTACGAGGGAGCAAAGCAGCACAACACATTCTTACCAGTCTTCATTTTTGTCAAACCGGCAACTGGTATTTTGTATGAACTGGTAATACTCTGTGATGAGTTACCAACCGGCATTTTGTGATGAGTTACCAAACCACCGATTGTTTGACGGTGTCGACACATTAACGGTGATTCCTATGTCATGTTACTAAGTATGTCTAGGTTCATTGAACCTATTAAATTGTAAAGAAATCCTATTGGACCGACATGAAATCAAATTCCTTTAAAAGGACATCATGTCTAGGGTTTTAGGTTGTTGTGAAAAGGGTTAATGTTGAGCTAGGGTTTAAGGTGGATGTGGAGTTGTTGGAAGAGCGATCTTATCTAAGAAGATCGAGTTGTAACTGAGAGAGAGATAGAGAAGATTGAAGTAATGCTAGAATGCATTAGCTATGAGCAATACTGGATCTAACCAAGCAGTTTGTGCTATTAGATAGATCAAACACTTGTTGATTACTCACATCTTTAACAAGTTAGTAGCCCCTAACTGGGTAGGCCTCAAAGCCTTTGTAAAATCCTCTAACAAGGTGGTTCACACATGTGAATCTAAAATCTTCTAACAAGGTAGTCTTTAATCGGACTTATCTCCTAACAAAGATTGAGATTCCTAACATGATCTGTTCTAGTGAAGAACTTTGTAAGACCTTAACCGGTCTAACCTTAACCGGTTTGGTTTCTATTCTATAGATAGTGACTTGTGAGTTCCATCTCATCGTGGTTTTTCCCAGTTGGGTTTCCATGTCAAATATCTTGTGTGATGGTTGTATTGCTTTTGTGGGTGAATGTTTTATTCGCATTTTGGTTTGTATGTGTGGTAACTGGTTTAACTATCAGACTGCTTTACCGATTTATCTTTAGATTGTGTAAGTGTTTTAGTGCAAAGATTTTTGGCATACTAATTCACCCCCCCTCTTAGTATTCATCAATTGGTATCAGAGCCAACCTTTCTATAAGTTTAACCACTTGGAAAGAGATATGGGGGAATACACCTTGAGGGAACTTACTTAATGGCTCACTAAGTCTGAGCAAGCCTATGATGATCTTATGGTCAAATACAAGGCATCTCAAGCAAAAAGAAGAGAACATGCAAAAAAGCTGATGGAACTATTTGAAAGTAGTTCTGAAGATGAAGCTAACATGGAAGCTATGATTGCTGAAGTGAATAAGCTGAATGATTCAAACTCCAATCTGAGAAAGGAGTTGGAAGGACTGACTATTTAGTTCAGCCAAGAGCTTGAGAACCAGAGAAAAGGTGAAGATCTGGTAAAAGACAGAGATCATGAGATCTCCAAGTTGAAACATGAGATTAGTGCACTAATTGCTTGCCTTCATGAAAGTAGAATGGAAAAAGAAGACACGCAAGGAGAACTGAACATTGCCATCTCTGAAAAATGCAAGTCTTATGGAGACAAACACTGCTATTTTGAAAGAACTCTTTGAGTCAAAGGAAATACTTGCTAAGTTTGGCAAAAGTATAGTCAAGCTAGAGAAAAAGCTTGAGTCATCTAGACCGACGAAGAATACCAATGGTCTTGGTTTTTCTGGACATGAGGAAGGAGAATCCTTAGGAACAAATGCTGAAGCATCAAAGAAGCAACCGACACTCAAAGGAAAAGGTAAGCAAAAATTCAAACCTGTTTGCTTTAACTGTCTTAAAGAAGGACACACTGCCAATGTATGTAGGAGCAAAGCCTACAATAATTTCCTTATTTTATCAACAATGTACCTAGATTCAATAAGTTCAATGGTCATTGTTATGCATGCAACAAGTTTGGGCATAGAGCATTTGAATGCAGGTTTATAGTGGATAACACTGGAAGATATCCTCAGAGGATCCAAGGAACTAGTCCTGAATCTTTTATGAACTGGAACCACAACTGGTTTAATGACTTCAATCATCAGTCAAGAAGCGGTGGTCATCAAGTGGCAACTAGATGGAGAGAAAGTTGTATGATTTGTCATGGTCATGGTCACACTGCTGCAACATGCAGAAGGAAGATTGGAAACATGTACAATAGACCTTGGAGAGCACCTGGACTTGTTTACTATCACTGCAACAAACTGGGTCACATTGCAAGATTCTACAGAAGCAGAAAAAGTATATTTGATGATATACCGATCACTCAGGAAGGAGAAATAGATGTTGAAAAAGTTCAAGGAGACATGAAGAAAACATGGAAGAAGAAACCAACAATATCGGAAGAGGAACCGGTTTCTGCACCTAGTGTGGAAATATCGCAACTAGCAAACTAAGCCTCAAAGGCTTAGGGGGAGAAAATGGTGAAATGCTTTCGAACCCCCTGTTAACATCGGTAAAAGACCTTAACCGGTATGCTATACTTGTCGCTTGGTAGAAGACCGAAAATGGTAAAAAGGCAAATTAGGGTTTACGACCTAATAGAGGAGCATTAATGATGGTAGGTGAGAGACATGTATAAATGCGTTTTTCAAATCATTTCTCACTATCTGTTTTTGAGTGAAGAAAAGTTTTCAAGTGCAGAGCAAAGAAAAGGCGATTTGAGCTTAGATTTCAAGAAATTGGATAACCTTGAAAGAGATTCAAATCTAGTTTGCAAGTAGTAGTGGAGAACTCAAAGCGGTGATTTGGCATCCGATGGAGAGCGAAGTGAAGCAGAATCAGGAATCCCTAAATTCGCATTTGAAAGGTATTTTTCGTGTTCTTGAAATACTCCTCAATGGCTTCCACATCTCATACCAGTTCAAGCACATCGATTGAGTCAGAAAGTTTCATTCAGAGGAAGTCCAAGTATAATGCTTTGTCACAAGTTCTAGCTGGAGTCATAGTCGAAGAAGGAATTTCAGATTATATTGATTGCAAGATAAAAGACCTAGGGTCCTTAGCCATTCATACTCAATTAGGTCTATTTTGCAGAAAGGAAAAAAGGATCAAATCGGAGTTCAGTATCTTAGAGAAGAAGAAACTCCATAATGTAGTATACTTTCTGGAAGACTTCATAGAGGATCACATCAGGATCATCTTGAGCAGAGTCCATGGTGACAAGATGTACCTGGAGAGAACGCTTGATATCACACCTGAGGCAATTCATGCAGTCACTAGTTTCTGTAACATAGGGGAAGTGCCAGCCCTGAGAATGGTAAGCAAAACGGAAATGACCAAGCTCACCGGTTCGACAAGTGATTCACGAGGTATGATAGTTAATCCTATCAAGGATGAACTGGTAAAATACGCCTGCATGGTGATAGGCTACAGAACATTCTCAGCTAGTAGGATTAATTCTGTATTTGCTGCAGTGGTAAATGCCACTTATCAGATGATTATAGAGGATAAATCATTTGACATATGCACCAGTATCCAGAGGCAACTCCTGTTAAATCAATCAAAAAGGATAATTCACTAAGATTTAAGTTTGGACAACTACTAGTAGGGTTGTTTTTCTATTTCCAAGGCTACTTTCAGGGTGTAGGAGATGTCCAGTGGTCCCCTGACCAACCAGTAACCAAGTAGATAAAGGAAAGTGTGCAAGCCATTGGAACCAGCTACCCTGAGGTACTAAACAAATACTTTGATGAGTTTAGAAGAAAGATGACTCAGAGGGTACGAATCTCAGGTGACATAGTGAAGAAGTATGAAGATGACATATGTTTCACTATTTAGGTGGACAAATGTCTAATGGAGGCTGTTGAGCCTAGAATGGAGGAAGTGGAGCCTATGGGCTATGACATCATGTTTGACATGCTGGAAGGGTATGATTCAACCCTTATTGCCTTGCCTCTTGATCCAAAGGCTAAGCGAACTAGAACATACTTGGAGAGGATCGCACTGGTTGAAGAACCATCGATGAAGAAGGGAAAAGAACCGGTAGCTAAGAAAGCTAAGGCAGTGCCTGCAGCATCAGCACCAGCTACCACTGCGACTCCAAGAGTGACCAAGCGGTCATTGGCAAAGAAGAAACCGGAGGTAACACCGGCAAAAGTCTTCGAAAGAAAGAGGAATACTAAGGCAAATGAACTGGACTCCGAAGAAACCGAGTCTGATGAACAACCAAAGAAGGCTAGATAGACCAAGAAGATGAAGAAGAATGAACCGGCAACATATGCACCGGTAAATATAGATATCTCCTCTTACAAACCTTTGATACATTGTCAAAGAACAGTAAAGAATATTAGGAGAAAGTTACTTTATGATTTAATAGATTATTATGATGAATTCAATAGTGAAGAAAAAGATGAAGTATTGTAGGAAATCATTCTTTATTTATGTAAAAATGACCAATCACCATCAAAGATTAAATCTCAGACACCGGATTCATTATTTAAAGTATTGGATAACAAATGGCACATTGCCATTGAAAAGGAATAAGAGATTAGGGAGAAATTTTTTGCACAGTACTTCCCCAAACTCTCAAATTTAGAATTATTTGATGTATTGGATCAAAATAAAGGTCTCTTCTTCACAAGGAGAAGAAGACTCTGGTTGTTGGAGGGGAGAGTTGATGATGTAGAAAAGGATACACATCAACACATGGCCCATGCTATCAGCTTTCACAAAGCTCAAATGGCCAACCTCCAAGTGGAAAAGGAACTGGTTATTTCCAAATTGGATGAGGTTTTTGATGAGGAAGGAAACTTGGTGGAGGAACCAATTGACACCATAGATGTTGATGCCCTAGATATAGAAGATGTCACTCAGGACATACCTTATGAGGGAATTGAATAGGGGCAACAAGCCGATCAGGGTGGTGAACAAGCTATGGACACACAACAAGTGGCAAAAGAACAAGAAGAGAAGAAGAAGCAAGAAGAAGAAAGGAAGAAGAAAGAAGAAGAGGACAAGGAAGAAAAGAAGAAGAAGGAAGAAGAAGAAAAGAGGTAGAAGGAAGAGGAAGAAAAGAAGAAGAAAGAAGAAGAGAAGAAGAAAAAGGAAGAGGAAGAGAAGAAGAAAAAGGAAGAGGAAGAGAAGAAGAAGAGGGAAGAAGAAGAAAAGGAAGAGCAGAAGAGGAGAGTAGAGGACAACAAAAAGGCAGAGGAAGACAAGGAAGAAGAGAAGAGAAGAAAAGAAGAAAAGAAGAAAGATGAAGAAGCCAAGGAATGAGAAGTGGCAAAAAGCTCTCAGGTGGAGACTCTGAAGGCAACCAGAAGTCAACCCTCATCGGTTGATCTCTCTAGTCCTATCGATCTCCAATCTACAAGTGAGTCAGAGCTTATGCAAAGCATCAAGGTTTCTTAAGAGCACCTTGAGATCATTCTCAAGAAAAAGGAATAGGACATCATTCAGGTAGCTGTAGACACACTTACCAGTTTAATCCCCGGTACTAATCTTCCTACCACTAATTCATCACTAGAACAACTCAAACTTCTGTGTACTATAGTGGATGATCAGGTGTAGGGTCTAGAAGAAGCAGTAGAGGCCAATGTAAAGAAAGAGCACCAAAAGGCTTTTAATGTTTCTCTCATGAAGAAATTAAATGAGCTTAGGATTGAACTGTTAAAGGATCAAAAGGACATAAGGAGTGCCTTGGATGAGAGAAACTTGCTACTTAGCAAAATCTGTCAACCTCATCTGTTCTGTGATGATGTGCTAGCCAAGAAGCAACAACTTCAAATGGACTTACAGTCCTACTTGATCACATTCAAGACTCCTTACGACTCCTTTGTAGCATATGGGCAAACCATTCACCGGTTCCAGATCCAGTCAACCAAGATAGAGCAAGAGATCAGCACAAGGTCTAGGGATTTGCAGGAGCTTCAACTGGTATTACTTCCATGACTACAAATTCTCTAGAAATGCTATCTGAACCTGGATGCCCTAACAGTCACACAAGAATTAAGCACAATAGATGCCATGGAGGAACAGGTGTCACAAATGCAAACAAAGAAGGAAGGGGCAACCTCCCTACTTGAGTCCTGGTCTCTTTCCATGAAACAAGTTTTGCAGGACTATAAAGCGGTTTTTGACAAGTATTATTCATTATTGTCATAAACTCTTTTATATATATATGGAAATAGGTTTTTCAGTGATACTTTGTCATTGTTGGCAAAGGGGGAGAAGTATATGGTTTTAAAATTTTGAAATTTTGATATATTAGGGGAGAAGTATATCAGAGGGAGAAGTATCTATTTTCAAATTTTGATATATGCTATGATATATGCTATATGCTCTGATGATTATTCTCTAAATGCAAAATTTCTAGACACTCTGTTGATTAAGGGATAGTATATATGCTTAGGGGGAGCAGTTTTGTTAATGGCAAGTTTTTGTTGTAAAACACTTAGATGTCAAAATTTTATTTTCCTAAGTGTTGCCATCAATGCCAAATGGGGAGATTGTTGGCATTTTTTATGTTTATGTTGTGATTGTCATTGATGGACACACACTTTTATTGAGATCCCCTTTATATGTATGAGCTCATGCTCAACCGGTATTTGTTCCAACCAGTATGTTGTATTCTAGTCTTTAGACTAGTAGTGATTTTGCATAATGTGTTTCCCAGTCTGAAGCGACATGATGACCCCAAGAAGTTCATAGATCACAAGTGGTATGAGGGAGCAAAGTGGCACAACACATTCTTACCAGTCTTCATTTTTGTCAAACCGGCAATCAGTATTTTGTATGAACCGGTAATACTCTGTGATGAGTTACCAACCAGCATTTTGTGATGAGTTACCAAACCACCGATTGTTTGATGGTGCCGACACATTAACGGTGATTCCTGTGTCGTGTTACTAAGTATGTCTAGGTTCATTGAACCTAGGAAATTGTAAAGAAATCCTATTGGACCGACATGAAATCAGATTCCTTTAAAAGGACATCATGTCTAGGGTTTTAGGTTGTTGTGAAAAGGGTTAATGTTGAGCTAGGGTTTAAGGTGGATGTGGAGTTGTTGGAAGAGCGATCTTATTTGAGAAGGTTGAGTTGTAACTAAGAGAGAGATAGAGAAGACTGAAGTAATGCTGGAATGCATTAGTTGTGAGCAATACTAGATCTAACCAAGCAGTTTGTGCTATTAGATAGATCAAACACTTGTTGATTACTCACATCTTTAACAAGTCAGTAGCCCCTAACTAGGTAGGCCTCAAAGCCTTTGTAAAATCCTCTAAAAAGGTGGTTCACACATGTGAATCTAAAATCCTCTAACAAGGTAGTCTTTAATCAGACTTATCTCCTAATAGAGATTGAGATTCCTAACAAGATCTATTTTGGTGAAGAACATTGTCAGACCTTAATCGGTTTGGTTTCTATTCTGCAGATAGTGACTTGTGAGTTCCATCTCACCATGGTTTTTCCCAGTTGGGTTTCCACATCAAATATCTTTTGTTATGGTTGTATTTCTTTTGTGGGTGAATGTTTTATTCACATTTTGGTTTGTATGTGTGGTAACCGGTTTAATTGTCAGACTGCATTATTGGTTTATCTTTAGACTATGTAAGTGTTTTAGTGCAAAGATCTTTGGCATACTAATTCACCCCCCCTCTTAGTATTCATCACTTCTCTCTCTCTCTCTTAGCATCCCTCTCTCTCAGTCTCCCTCTCTCCATCTCTTTCTCTCTTTCCCTCTCTCTCACTCTCTCTCCCTCTCCCTCTCTCTCTCTCTCTCTCTCTCTCTCTCTCTCTCTCTCTCTCTCTCTCTCCCTCTTTACATATCTTTCCCTCTTTCCCTCTCTCTCACGCTCTCTTTCCCTCCCCTCCTACATCTCCCTATCTCTATTATTCCTCCCTCCCCTCCTATATCTTGCTCTCTATCTCTATTCTTTATTTCTCTCTCCCTCCCAACTCCCTTTCTTCTTCTCTCTCTCTCTCCCTCTCTTTCCCACCTTTATCACATCTTTCTACTTAGATCATAACTTCAACAATTTTAGTATTCATTACTTAATTTCATACGTTGCTATTGGTTTATGCAAGTTTTTTATACAATAGTAGTGTAGCTATATTTATAAATCACCACCATGCTGAGGAAAAGATGACATAAGCTAACATGGGAAGAGTGTGAAAGTAAGAATGCAAAGACAAGAGAAAATATGAGGCAAATTTGTTAGTTAAGGAAATTGAACACCATAGAAGAAGACATGCCAATTGAAGAGAAATACAATAGAGATACGGTATTGGTAAAACAAAGAGAACAAATGCAAAACCTTTGTGCAAAGAGACAATCCATTTTTGAGGTTGATAGCACACCATCTCTCACATCCCAAGTTAAAGGAACAACATCTCTCACATCTCAAGTTGAAGGGACACCATTTCTGACATCTCAAGTTGAAGGAACAACTTCTCTCACATCTCAAGTTGGAAGAATACCATTTCTCACATCTCAAGTTGAAGAAACAACATCTCTCACATATCAAGTTGAAGGCACACCATTTCTCACATCTCAAGTTGAAGGAACACCATCTCTCACTTTTCAAGTTGAATGCACTCCTTCTACAACATGTCATGTTGCAAGTACATCTCAATTTCAAGTTATGTCATCATTTTCATCTCCGGTTGAAGGTATGTTATTTATGCCTAATGTTGTTAACATTCCTAATTTTGAGGCAAATCAAACTTTGAGAACACTTCCTAGAATATTGCATAGAAATCCTAAGTATTTGATTGATATTGATACTAATATTTGGCAACCAATGGTTAATAAGATTCCAAAGCATACTTGTCAATCATATGCTAGCCAAATTTGGAGATTGTACTTTGAAAAGTTAAATGAGAGCGGACGATGTCAACTATTTGTTGAAATGATGAAAAATATGAAATTTAGGCCCATCATGCAGATTCTTGGGCTAAGAGCATTGGATGATTCAAGTGATAAATCAATTGTCAAGAATATAATGTGCGCATATGAGAGTGTGGGTTCTAATTCATGCATGAAAGATAGAAATGTCAAATGACGTGTCCTCACATCAATAATAGTAAGCATTCAAACCAAGAAATCTCGGCTCATTAGAAAGACAAGTAAAGAAATGAAAATTAGTAGAAAATATCTAATGAGAGCTGTGGGAAGGTGTCAAAGAGTTGAGGATCCAAATGATAAAGAATTATGGACATTCTCTAGTAGACTACCACAAAAAGATAAAGCATTTGTTGAAGCATTGAGATCCTTGATTGAATAATTTTGGAAGACTAACACAAGGGTCTCTCCTAATCAAAGAGATGTTGTAAGGACAAGAATTGGTAGTCAAATCCATGATCCACATCTAAAGCATTTTTTGGATATGACTCAAACATAATTTTTTGGCAAGTTCTTAGACATGTATCCTAAAATTAAAATTAGTCAAAGATTTTTTTGAAATGACAAAGCCTTTTTATGTCAAAATAAATCACACATGCACTACTTGTTGTAGAGTACATATTGAATTTTCTAATCATTATGATGTTTATAAAAATATATGTGTAGATTTGCATACTAATAATATTTTATAGGAATGTAGCATAAAGGCTCCACCTAGATCTTCAAGGGGCTTCATATCTACCATTTTATGTGAAAGAGTTGATGGTCAACAATTTTACAATAAAGTATGCTTGGATGGCACATGTGTTTTTTGGCATTTGCATGAAGATTGAATTGATGATATGTTATGTTGTCATTGATGTCAATTAACCCATAATGTTATTGTTGCAATAATGTCTTGTAACTAGTAGGAAGAAATTAGTGAAAGGAAACTGTAACCGGTAGGTAAGTTTGTGGAGCGAACTGGTATTGCTAAGTTTTTAGCGTTGAACTAGTAAACCCTAAGCGATCAGGTTTGGTGAATTTGATATATTTGTTTATGATCTAACTAAGAGTGGAAATGATTATTACACGTATGCATAATGTATGAAGAGAGTTCCAAAGAGTTTTTGATGCATTGAGTAAAAGTTTTTTGTCTAGGAAATGAGCAAGTATATTGCATCTAATGCAAAGCACATGATGAGTTACTAAGTTCGATGAAGAGGTAATCAAGGAGTGGTTGAGACTTTCTTCAATGATGTGTAGAGATTTTTATGTAGTACAACAATGATACCTAAACTGATTTGTTTGTAATCTCTATGAGAATTAAGTTTTTGTTGTGTTATTGACCTAGTTGATTTGTATATAAGGTTGATGAGTTGTTTTAGTTTATGTGTTAGGAAAGTTGAAGTGAGTGTGTGATTACTGAACCAAGATGATGTATCTACAGTCTGAGTAAAGGCAGATAGGAGAATGAAAAGGATCTAAACAAGCAAGTGAAGTGTTATTCAAAGAAATCAATAAACTCTTGTTGTTTTCTAACAATCACAGCAGTTAAATCCCCTAACCGGGTAAGCTCTAACAAGATTGGTGCTATTCAATTCCTCTAACAAGGTGATTCATTAGTATGAATTCTAAATCCTTTACAAAGGTTACTCTTCATAGGGTATTTCTTCTAACAAGGAATTGTAGTCAATCCCTTAACCGAGTGGTCCCTAACATGATCTATTCTTAACACTACTTTTGGTAAAATGTTTAATAGGCTTGGCTCCTAACAAGGAAAACTTTAAAAGATTTCAAATAGTTATCTTGTGTCTCATCTCACCATGGTTTTTCCCATTTGGGTTTCCACATAAAAAATTATTGTGTCAAGTGGTGAATGTTTTTGTGGTTATGTTTCTATGATTGAATTGCTTAACTACTTATTTCACTTTGATAAGTTATGATAACTAGTAACAACAATATGGAATGAAGTTTTACTTATGTCAATAAAAGTATTTGGAAGCTTGTGAGTTACAAGTTATCTACCGTTATCTATTGTAAATAGTCAACCGGTTTATCTTGACAGTTTTTATCTTGATAGATTTATTGCATTGATAGTTATAATTTTACTTGAGAGGTTATTTTTGAGATTGGTGAAGTTAATATTAGTTTTTCTATCTATTGATTCACCCTCGCCCTCTCAGTAGTTGATCAGATCTTTGTTCTTTCATCATACCATCAATTGGTATCAGAGCAACTTCTAAGGTCCTCTAAGGTCTAAGCCTAACAGCTTGAGGTACAGATCTTGTAGACCATGATGAAGAAGGAAGGTCTGAAGTTAAATAGAGAGAACTATAGGATATGGAGTGACATAATGAAAATTTACATCAAGAATCTTGGAAATCAATATTGGGAACCTATTAATACTTAATATGTTGCACCTAGTGGGACTATGACTAATGATTAGAAGAAAGAGCAACAAGAGAACAACCTAGCACTGGAGGCCATTATCAATTCTTTGTTTGATGTTGAATATGTTGATGTTCATGTTCATGGCTTGGAAACTGTACATGAGGTATGGAAGAAACTTGAAGAGATTTACAGTGGTGATGGACATGTGAATATTGCCAAGGAAGAGAGTCTAAGAGGAAAGTTTGATGACATGCAGATGGCTGAAGGTGAGAATATCCAGTAGTATGGTCAGAGGATAAAAGAAATAGTGGGTGAGATTAAGAGCACTGGTGGTAAAATGGATGATGCCATAGTAGTTAGTAAGGTGTTGAGAACCCTACTACTAGTCTATGCTATCTGAGTTGCAGCTATTCAGGAGCTGAAATCTATTGAAAAAACTAAGGTAACTCTTGACTCCATTATTGGTAATCTTACTGCTTTTGAACTAAATGATTATGATGGTAGTGTTCTGAAATCTAAATCAGCATTTAGAGCTTCTGTTTCTAACCCATCTATGATGAAAAGAAGAGATGTTAGTCATTGTCATGAATCTAGATCCAATAGAGAAATTGATGATGAAGATAGTTTCGTCGAGGTTGAAGAATTGTTGGCTAAGAAGTTGTCCAAAGGTACTGGTAAATATAGAGGTAAATTACCTTTGAAATGTTTTGCTTGCAACAAGATTGGACACATAGCTGCTAACTGTCCTAATGGTGATAATGAGTACAAGAAAGACAAGTTCAAGAAGTACAAGGGAAAAGGGAAAAGAGATTGACTTATTGTTGTTGATGGTGGTGTCATTGATGATGAATCTGATGGTGATGTTAATGAAGACATTATGTTTGTACCCATTAAAGAGGAGACATTTGATGAGAAAGCTTTAGTTTCTTGCATGGACAATTCCGATGAGTGAATCATTGATAGTGGTTGTTCACATGACATGACTAGTGATTAGAGAAAATTTCTTTCTTTGAAGGAATTTGATGGTAGAGTTGTAAGATTTGGTAATGACTCACCCTGCATGGTTAAAGGTAAGGGAAATATTTCTCTTAATGGAAAGAGCAGTACAGATGATGTCTACTGGGTTGAAGGTCTAAAGAACAATCTTTTGAGTGTTTCCCAACTCAATGACAGAGGATACCCATTGGAGTTCAAAATTGGTATGTGAAAAATCTATGGGAGCAAAGGTGAACTGATCACAACCGGTAAATAGACTAAAGGTAGCCTATTTCACATGAATCCTAAAGTCAATAGCTATTTAAATTCTAAAATAGATTCTTCTTGGCTTTGGCATAGGAGATTTTGTCATATCAATTTTGATAACATTGTTAAAGTGAGTAAGCCCAAGTCAATGAGAGGTTTGCCTTCGTTGGAAAAACTGGTTAATGATCTATGTAAGGAATGTCAATTGGGAAATATGACATCCTCAACTTTCAAGAGAAAATCTTTTTTGATAGAGCATCTATTAGATTTGGTTCATACTGATCTATGTGGACCAATAAGGACTAAAAGTATTCATGGTGAAAGATATTTCATGATCTTCACTGATGGTTGCTCAAGGATGATGTGGGTCGCATTCTTGAAAGATAAGATAGAGGCATTTAGTAAGTTCAAGGCATTCAGGGCCTTAGTTGAATAGGAGAGTGGAAAGAAAATCAAGTGTCTGAGGACTGATCAAGGTGGAGAATTCACTTCTATAGAATTCACTAGATATTATGAAGAGAATGGTAACAAATGACAACTTTCTACACCAAGAACACAATAGCAGAGTGGTATTATAGAGAGAAACAACCAGTCAGTTGTTGAAGTTGCTAGGACAATGATGATACATGGAGGTGTTGCAAAGACTTTATGGAAAGAAGCTGTTAGCACAACTGTCTACACAATGAATAAGATTTTGGTAAAAAGAGGTAAGGACAAGACCCCTTATGAATACTGGTATTGTAGATCACCTAATGTTAGTTATTTCAAGATATTTGGCAGCAAATATTTTATTAAGAGAGGTGACTATATTAGCAAGTTTAAAGCTAGAAGTGATGAAGGTATATTTCTTGGCTATTCCACCAAGAGTAAGGCATACAAATGTTTTAACAACTGGACACCAAAAATCATTGAGAGTGTTGATGTTCGAGTGGATGAGTATCCTGAAGCCTCGAGAGAAACTAGTATGGAGAAAAAGGATGAAGATCCTTGCATTTTGTTTCTAGATGCAGAACCTATGAAACCTGAAATCGGTATATCAAATAATGATGTACTAGTTCAACTAGAACAAGAAGACTCAGAGGAAGAAGATGATAATGAATAAAATGAATGTGAAGATAATGATCATGTTATTCCAAGGTATGTGAGACTCAATCACAATCCTGAACAGATTATTGGAGATAAGGATGCTAGAATGCTAACCAGAAGAAGAATCAGAGAAAATTCTTGTATGATCTCCACTATTAAGCCTAGTGCTACTAAGGAAGCATTTGGTGATGATCATTGGGTTAAAGCTATGGAGGAGTAGCTTGAACAAATTGAGAAGAACAACACATGGACCCTAGTACCTCGACTGGTACACAAAAATGTTATAGGTACTAAGTGGGTTTTCAGGAGCAAGTTGAATGAAGATGGTGTTGTAGTTTGCAACAAAGCTAGATTGGTTTGCAAAGGTTATGCAAAAGAAGAAGGAGAAGATTATGGAGAGACTTTTGCACTAGTGGAAAGACTAGAAGGTGTCATAACCTTATTGGCTTTTGCAGCTCATAAAGGATTTAAAGTTTATCAGATGGATGTGAAATCTGCATTTTTGAATGGTATACTAGAAGAAGTATACATTGAGTAGCTAGATGGTTATGCTTTGACTGATAAGAAGGACATGCTATGTAAGTTGCATAAAGCACTATATGGATTAAAGCACACATCGAGGGCATGGTATGAAAGGATTCACTCACACCTAATGAATATAGGTTTTCATAGAACCAGCAAAGATAGTAACATATATCTCAAATCTGAAGGAGATAAGATACTAGTTAGTGAAGTGTTTGTAGACGATATCATATTTGGAGGAAATTATGACATGAGCAATGATTTTGGAAATGAAATTAAAAGTGAGTTTGAAATTTCTCTATTTGGAGAGATAAAATATTTCATAGGTTTGTAAATACAACAAATGAAGAGTGGTATTTTCATCACACAATCTAAGTATGTCAAGGAGGTATTAAAGACATTTGGCATGAGTGATTGTAAACTAGTTGGGACACCAATGGTTACAAGTTGTAAATTGTCTAAGGAAGATAAGGCCAAATTTGTTTATGAGGAGTATAGGTCAATGATTGGTAAATTGCACTATGTTGCTCACAACAGACCAAATATAGCTCATGCAGTTGGTCTAGTTGCTAGATTCTAGAAGAATGTGAAGGAAACACATTTGATAGAAACCAAGAGGATTTTTAGATATTTAAAAGGTACTCTTGACTATGGATTATGGTATGCATATGAAGGAAAATTTTATTTGAAGGTGTACACAGATACAAACTGGGCAGGTAATGTTAATGACTGAAAAAGAACAACCGATGGAGTATTATTTCTTGGAGGAATACTTGTTTCATGGACTATCATACAGGAATGTTGTATTTCACAGTTTACTCCTGAAGCTAAGTATGTTGCTGCTTATATGAATTATACCTAGGCTATCTAGATGAAACACATTTTGGAAGGTTTTAAGATGAAGTTTACATAACATGTAAATATCTTGTGTGATAATACCAGTGCCAGAAATATTTCAAAAAATCATATCTTGCATGCATGAACCAAGCACAATGAATTGAAGTACCATTTCTTGAGGGAAAAAGTACAAAGTAAAGATGTGATCTTAGAGCATGTTTCTACCAAGGATCATCTTGCAGATATCTTTACCAAACCTCTGCCTAAGACTACTTTTGAGTATCTTAGAAGTCAGCTAGTGGTTGTATCCCTTCATGAGGTAAATTAAGCATGATTTATATTACATCAGTCCTAGAGCTACTTGTAGAATTTTTTAGCAGGATTGATGTAGGAGTGGAGTTATTCCATAGCGGGAGTATCAAGTTGCTTGTTATTGATGCAGTGAAGTTTTATTTTGCATGTTTTACTTTCAATTTGGCATTGTTGTCAAAGGGGGGGAAGAATTATGTGATTATAAGGAGAAGAACTAGAGTCAAGCTGAAGACAATGAGAGTACATGGTGAAATGTAAACCAGGATTCGTATTCACTTCCTATTCACAATCACAACAATCAATGGTATTGATATTTGTATTGCCATCAATGCCAAAGGGGGAGATTGTTGGCATTTGCATGAAGATTGCATTGATGATATGTTATGTTTGATGGACTTGAAAAGAACTGAGAGTGGGGGGTGAATCAATGACACCAAAAATAAAAATACTTCAAACACTAACTAGCAGATGAACTTAACAAAGCTTTTAAACACAATGCATGCAATCCAAAATTATATACCAACATCCACAAAAAGTAAAGCATCCACCATAACACAAGTGTTTGTGTGTGGAAAACCCAAATAGGTAAAAACCATGGTGAGATGGAACTCACAAGTTAACTATCTGTAGTAATAGATAACTGACCAGTTAAGGTGTACAAAGTGCTCTGCTAGGAGAGAATCTTGTTAGAGATACCAAAGCTTGATTAGAAGCTTATACCCTGTTAAAGGTAGTACCTGTTAGGAGTAACCTCGGTGGAGGATTTTTGAATCCAAACTAATGGATAACCCTGTTAGAGGATTTATACATTGAAGCTTGTTAGAGCTTATCCAGTTAGGGGATTTGATTATGCTGTAATTGTTAGAAAACAACAAGATTGGTTTGATCTATCTGAGTAGAACAATACTTGCTTGATCAAATCCTTCTAAACATATTCAACACTGCTCTTTTGCATACTCTACAACTTAACTCTTCTTCACCTTTGCACATAACATAACACTTTCACTTATATCAAATAATTCATTGCGATGTCAATATATAGACCTTATGATTTCATGTTGGGCTTAAGAAATCATAACACAATTTCCTAGTTGTAGTGTATCTAGACAAGTGATCATAACTCATCACAAAAATTACTACCAAGCAGTCGGTGCTAGTAACTCATCATGATTTGTGGTAGCTCATCACAAAATTACTGAATAGCGGTTGGAACAATCAAATACCAATTTGAGTAAAATATATGAACTGTTGTCCTTGAATCTCTACTTGATCTCCATCTTGATCTTCATCTTGATGTTGACTTAGTATAATCACAGGTTGTCTCTTATGCACATACTGGTTGACAAAAAGTACCGGTTAGAGATAAACCTCTTAGTATAACCTCTAGCATATCGGTTGATAGTGTGAACAATTGAAGTTACACCGATAGACAATATAGACATGTGTGTGTATGTGTTTCATCAATGACAACATATGATGAATACATTACAATCATCATCAAGCCAACAATGTTTTCATTGATGTCAATTAACTGGTAATGTTATTGTTGCAATAATGTGTCGTAACTGGTAGGAAGAGATAAGTGAAAGGAAACTGTAACCAGTAGGTAAGTTTGTGGAGTGAACCAATATTACTAAGATTTGAGAGTTGAATTGGTAAACCCTACCTAGTATCTTGATAAACACTAACCGATCAAGTTTGGTGAATTTGATATATTGGTTTATGATCTGGTTATGAGCGGAAATGATTATGACACATATGCATAATGTATGAAGAGAGTTTCAAAGAGCTTTTGGCATGTTGAGTTAAAGATTTTTGTCTATGAAATGAATAAGTATATTGCATCTAACACAAAGCGCGTGATGACTTACTAAGTTCGATGAAGCAGTAATCAAGGAGTGGCTAAGACTTGTTAGACACAATGCACCACTGAGAGGGAGGGTGAATCAATAGTTCTCAAACTTTTCCCTTCTAACTATTCTATGTGAGCATATCGGTTATTAGATCTAACTTAATACAGACTTATCGGTTAGTTGGGAGACCAACTCAAATGAAAACACACAAAGGGATATCACATAACACCAAGATGTATGAGGAAAACCTAAGATGGGGAAAACCTCGGTGAGAAATGCTACTAGATTTTACTGTTCCAATCCAACCTCATAATAAAATATCTATTACAATGTTTAGGGCACCAACCCAAAGAGCACCAACTCTTAGCTAGTTTATGGGCTACAACCCAAAGGAGCTATAGATCCTACACTAAGATACGACTCAGTAATCTCAAATATAAATTCATATCCAAAATTAATAATTCTGTTACAAGTGAATCTTGCAACCATTTCATATACCTTACTCTGCTGATAAGACACCTTCTCAACTAAACTGGCTCACTCTTTTGCTGCTGCATTGCTAGTAAACTCTACTGGTTCACCACTCCTTTGATCTTCTCTACTAGATCTCCTTTTCACTTCTCTTCTCTTTACCGATACAATACTTTGTGGTTCTATGTCTACCTTTTCTGTAGTTTCCTTCATTTTTGCTCTGTCGATATGGACACTACCGGTTTTGCACCGCTACTGGTTGAACACTTCAACCTAGTTCTCCCTTACACTCAGTCTCTTCTCACATACTCATTGATTACTAGATTGATTTTCTCTCACATGTAGAAGTAACACTTAAACACTTCGCAACAACACTATCTTCTCCTCACCAGCAACAACCTTCAATGATTTTGGCTTCCCTATTTATAACTTGGTTTTCCCACCAAAAGACAATTCAAATCTCAAGCAGTTAGGGTTTCCTCATCAACCTCAAGGAAAAATGAATCCAATCAGATCTTGTTCACATCTTTGCCATTAATGGGCCTTCCAATAGAGGTCTTATAATCTTAGAAATCAAAGCCTTGTCTCTCAACCTGCCTCTGTCAAAAATCCATTAATGTTTTTATTGTTTCCTTCTCTAGGTCTTCTCACAATCTAATCTTCTTACTAGGCTCCAAGTGTGCACAACTCCCTGATTTGTCTCTGTTGCTCATTCTTCCTTGAGCCGCACTCTTTTAATCCGATCCACAAATCACTTGGATCCATATTAAATGTAAAACACTAGAGACATCTATCTCTACATGACACTCCACCTACCTATGCATGCTTGCCACCTCATTTCTTCATGCCATCCACATCAACTAACTACCAGCTTGGATCAGTGTGTTGGTTTAGGAATCACCGACCAAACACTCAACCGGTTCTTCTCTTCTACCAGTTTACTAACCCTATTGATTAAACCCTCATACCAGTCTATCATCAACCTTACACTCCGCTTCTCTTTCAGTGGACTACTCAATCAGTCAGCACTCTTGCTAACCTACCTTATGCACATTTTCATCATCAGATGGGGAGTATTTTGCATTTGCACCTTGTCCATTTTACTAGTGGACTTACATACCAGTAAACACTCTTGGTGACACCATGTCATCAACCTTCCATAGACTCCATCTACAATCAAGCCAATCTCCTCTATTTCTTAGCCTCACCTTCTCCTTAAACAACTTTGATCATTTCTCAACCGGTTTGTCAAAGTGACATACTCATCACTCTTCATCTAGACTGGCATCTCAACATGCATTCGCCTCATGTTTCTTATCTCATGGAACTATGATGCATTCTATGCATAATAGGAGATAAGTTCCACTTATCGGTGGGAGTGAATCCTTGTCTCCTACATCCTGTAGTGCACTCATGTGGCTTCCCTATTTGTGCAACACATTTTCAAATAGGCACATGTAATCCAGTGTGGGCACATTCAATGTAAGTCATTGCTTCTCATGATGACTCCATCTTCATCTTGTGTGAGTCCTATTGTTCTACAACCTCACAGTATATTGATGAACTGTTCATCCTTCTCCTGTGTTGATGTGGTTTAGATAGCATTCCTCCTCTTCATCACAAACAACAACTCAAGTACCTTTCCTATCCTACTTGTACACTGGTCATGAGCTTTCTAGTTGGCAGCAACCTCACTTGGTTGAACTGTCTTCCCCTTGTCAACACATCACTTACCCATTGACATACTCTGCTTATCAGTGATACACTATACCGGTAACCTATTCATCTCATCCACACAAGCCAAACACTAACTTGTTTACCAGTGACCTCAGTGATCATTCCTCTAAGTGGCATGCTCTTTCTTACCTTACCAGTGTTCGACAACACAAGGTGATATCATACATATCTCATCTTGTACTTCTCCATGAAGAGTGTTGCACATACATCTTTCATACCAGTAGTCATCTCATCCCGGTTGACATCAATGACAACACAATACCAACAATCTCCCCCTTTGGCATTGATGTCAACACATATAGTATCCGATATACTACATAATCGGTCTCCCCCTTTGTTTGATCTAACTCTCACCCTTTGTATAATCCATCACTCATCTATAGTATGTGGTATACTATGGAATCCTTCTTCCCATTTGACAACAATGACAAAGGGCACTATCAGGGTATCATTCATCCTTGTATTTACTAGGTACTGATATAATTTTTTCTCCCCTTTTTATTTATTGGATGTATTTCCTCCTTTGATACCAAATGATACAAATTATTATATCTGTTAGGATAACCGATGAACAACTGAGAAGGGGGGGGGGTGAATCAGTTGTTAACAGATTATAACATTTAATCCACAATACAACCTTCAACTAGAGCATATAAATATTTAAATACCAATAAAGCAGAAATAGATGTTGATAGACATAGCTACTAGTAAACAATGCAAATCAACAATTATAAAGATAATCAATGCAAAGAAACCATACCACATAACACCATGATTTGTATGTGGAAAACCCAAAAAAGGAAAAACCATGGTGGGAAGCCTACCCATAGTCAGATGATACTTCTACAGAAAGTATGTGATACAATGAGGGGCCTGCACATGCAGGAAGACACATTGCCTAGAGCGTACTTCTCATTACAAAAGAGTCTCACTAACTATAGAGGTTAAAACCACCTCAAGATATTTGGACAACAATCCAAAATAATTAACTACCAGAGATAGCATCTACCATGCCTGATTACAGTCTCAGTTAAGCTCAATACAGGAGGCCTTTGACCTCTTCCTTAATCCCAATTTGATCCTCAATGATTGACCTAAACTCCTTCGCATATGATATTATATTTCATGACCACAATTCCTGATGTACAATGAGATCTTACAATCATTTGTACCAATCCTAAGACCTAATCCAATTAGATCTGCCACCTAAAGGATATTTTAATAAAATCATTACATAAATCCATTTTACAATGATATGCCATGTCGGCTTAAGACCAAAACAATAATTACAAATCCATAAATCATCCTGAAACATCCTAGTAACATGTAGAGTACACGTTATCATGATACCAGTCCATAACCTAGATAGGTACCAGACCCATTTTGGGTCCACCACACCAAAGCAATGTCTTCAATCAGTTGAAGCATGATCAAAGAACATCTCTAGCATCCTAAAATCCATTTAGAAGCCACAACAAAACCACTTATTCATCCTGTCAGGATTCCTCAGTGAAAGCTCTACCAGTAAAACCTTAAACCAATGTTGGTAAGGGTTGACAAGAATGTATGATAGCATCTGATTACCAAGACAATATCAATTAACTAGAGCATGCTCCAGAAGCACATACCACATGTAACCAAACATACTCCATAGATCCAAACATGTCAAAAGTGTCCAATAGATAATCTCTTCTATCGGTAACACTAGATCTTCTACCGATAACCAAAACCTATATGCTAGTATCCATAACAGCTAGTGTTGACATCAATGACAAAACATCAATGCAACACATAATCAATTCATCCATAATGCCAACAATCTCCCCCTTTGGCATTGATGGCAACACTAGATGTGAAAAACATCCAAGTGCCAAGAAGTACCAAACAAGTCTCTACCAATGGAAGACAACCAACAATTTCCTGAATCTATGTAAATGATATTTTTGTAAAGTTCTGAATGAATTTCTTCCCCTAATGTATACAACTCCTTTTTTCTTATTTTTCACATCAATATCTCTCTACCTTTGACATCAATGCCAGAAATCTGACAAAAATATCAAAGTAATAATGTAATCCACAAATATGACTACTCCCTCTGAGTAGTAGCACTACTCATCAGTGTCAGAATGAATAATATCTTTGATAATGCATGTCGAACTGATGATAAAACTGCATCAATCAAGTCTCTACTAAAGGGGAAAAAACCCCTAACCCATCTCTCAAATACTCAAATGATTCCTTAGACAACAATTTAGTGAATATATCTACAATTTGTTATTTAGTGTTTACATAAACCAATTTGACTTCCTTTTCTTCTAGCTTATCGTTCAAAAAGTTATACTTTATTGATATATGCTTAGTCTTAGAGTGTAATACCGTACTTTTAGACATATCAATAGTTGCAGAGCTATCACAATAGATAACTACTGGTTCACTACAATTTACACTGATATCCTTCAACATTTACTTTATCCACAAGACTTGAGTGCAATTAGTTGCTGCTGCAACATACCAGCTTCTACAGTAGATAAAGAAATGCATGACTATTTTTTGTTAATCCATGAAACCAGTTTCTTTCCAAGAAAGAAATAGAAGTGCTCTTCCTGTCATCAGTATCTCCTGCCCAATCAGAGTTAGTATATGCACATAAGGTGAAATCATCATTTTTAGAATACGATAAGCCATATTCTATTGTTCCTTGCAAATACTAGAATATCCTCTTTACTGCACATTCATGATTTTCTTTAGGATTACTTTGATATCTTGAAACAATACTTACTGTATTCATAATATCTAGTCTATTCTAAGTTAGATATAATAGACAACCAATCATAGACTTATACCTTGTCAGATTTACCTGTGTAGAAGTATCCTTGATAGATAATTTCTCACTAGTCACCATAGGAGTACTTACCAGTTTGGAATTATCCATACCAAACTTCTTCAATAATTCCCTTAGATACTTAGTTTTATAGATAAAAATTTCTTTTTCAGTTTGAGTAATTTGCAAACCTAAGAAAAATTTCATCTCACCAATCATGGACATTTCAAATTCATTCTTTATATTGTTAGCAAATTCCATGCACAATTTATCTTCTCCTCCAAAAATGATATCATCAACAAATACTTAAATAATTAGTATATCATCATCAATGATCTTATAATATAAATTACTATCAGTACTACCTTTAGTAAAACCAAGCTTCAAAAGATATTTATCCAACCTTGCATACCAAGCTCTAGTAGCTTGTTTCAATCCATATAAAGCTTTCTTCAATCTCCAAACCATATCTTTATCATCTATAAGTGAAAATCCATTAAGCTGCTCAATGTATACTTCTTCTTCAAGTTCACCATTCAAAAATGCACATTTGACATCCATTTGATATACCTTATAGTTCTTATAAGTTGCATAGGCAAGAAATAGTCTAACAGCTTCAATTCTGGCTACAGGTGTAAATGTCTCACCATAATCAATTCCTTCCATTTGAGAATATCCTTTAAAAACCAATCTAGCCTTGTTTATTACAACTTGACCATCCTTATTCAGTTTATTTCTAAAAACCCATTTAGTTCCAATAACATTCTTATTTTTAGGCCAGGAAACTAAAGTCCAAGTTTCATTCTTCTCTATGTGATTTGATTTATCTTCCATAGCCTTTAACCAATGTTTATCCTTACAAGATTCAATAACAGTCACTAGTTCAATTTGAGAAATAAGACATACCTCTTCATTAGCCAGTCTCATTTTAGTCATAACTCCCTTGTTCCTATCTCCAATGATTTGATCTTCAGAATGATTTAATCTTACATACCTTGGTTTCTTCTGAACTTTCGGTTCACTGCTCTAATCATCAGTCACGGTTGAATTTTCTGATTGTGTCTGTGTAACTGTCTCAGTTGACTGTACCAGTCTAGGCATTACTAATTCATTTATGATTATTTCCATTGTTGGTTCCCTGTCATATGATATAGAATGATTTTTGTACTGCTCATGTACTTTCACATTAGCACTCTCCACAATTTTCTATAATCTTTTGTTATAACATCTATATGCTTTTCTTTCAATTGAGCAACCAAGAAATATCCCTTCATCACTTTGAGGATCAAACTTTCCAATTGAATAATCTATTTTGATATAGAATTTACTTCCAAAACTTCTAAAATATTTAACAGTAGGTGTAAGTCCAAACCATAGTTCATAAGGGGTCTTACTGGTTTCACCTTGATGTGAACTATGTTGAATGTGTAGACTGATGTACTCACTCCTTCTCTCTAGTAGATATGAAGCAATTTGGCTTCCACCATCATAGATCTTGCTACTTCCAAAATGGTTATGTTCTTTCTTTCCACTACTCCATTCTGTTGAGGAGTCCTAGGTGCAGATAGTTGTCTCCTAATTCCATTTGTCTCACTATAATTGTTAAATTCATGAGAAGTGAACTCACCTCCTTGATCTGATCTTAGACATTTGATTTTCAATCCAGCTTCAGTTTCAACCTTTTCTTTAAAGATCTTGAATTTCTCAAAAGCTTAAGACTTCTCCCTTAGAAAAGTCACCCACATCATTCTAGAATAGTCATAAGTCAGTGTGAATCAAATCAAGTACATCATTATATTTATCATGTATGCTCTTAAAATAACTTCAAACTTCTCCCTTAGACCACTTAAGTCAGTGTGAATCAAATCAAGTACATCATTATATTTATCATGTATTCTCTTAAAAGAACTTCTAACTTTCTTACCCAATTGACATTCCTTACATGCCGGATTATGAGGCATCATAATCTTAGGTATATCTCTAACTACCTTAGTTGAACTAATCTTCACAATAAAATCAAAATTAACATGACACAACCTCTTAGGCCATAGTCAACTCTCATCAATATGAGAAATCAAGCATGCCGTATTACCAGTGTTCAAGTGAAAGATATTACCTCCAATCTAAATACTAGTTGCAATCTCCAAACTAGTCTTGTTAATGATTTTGCATTTTCTATCTTTAAACTGAAGTTGGAAACCCTTGTCCACCAATTGACCAACACTCAAAAGATTATGCTCTGAACCTTCTAAATAATAGACATTATTAGTGTTATGCTTGTCATCCAAAGAAATAATACCTCTACCTTTGATCATACATGCTTTGTCATCTCTAAATCTGACTTGACCACCATTGTATTCTTTTAGGGATAGAAATTTCCCTTTATCTCTAGTCATATGATGTGAGCATCCACTATCAATTACCCATTCATCCTTACCTTCAACTTTTGCTGCCAGAGCCTTTTCTTCCTTCTTGATACCCAGTTCCAGTTCATCTTCCTTCAAAGCATAGAAAACCCATTCCTTTCCATTGTCAGATCCACTAGCAGAGTCTTCTGTCAGTTCATCCCCAGAGTCATCAGTTACTCCTTCCTCATCTGCTATGTAGCATTGTTTACTTTTCTTGAATCTATATCTATTATGGTTAGACTTAAAAGATTTCTTAACTCTTTCCTCAAACCTTTCATTTCTTTCAGGACATCTTATTACATGCAAAACATTTAAAAGGTGATTTTCCTTCATACTTACTTCTTGTCATTCCTTTAGGTACTCTTCTAGAAAATAAGGCTCCAAGTTACTCAAGTTCTTCATTTTCTTTCTTCATGTCTTCCAATTCTTTTGCATATAGGAATTTTCAATCACTTTTGTTGGTAGATGATGATGATGATGATACATGAAAAGTAGGTTCAGACTTTATAGCTCTAGAAGATCCAAATTATTCAAGCTCAAAAGTAGATAATTTCCCAATCAGAATGTCTCTATTAACTGAAGTGTTTACCATTGTTCTCAACTCATTAATTGTAGTTGCCTTCATCTTGTAAGCCAATGGAAGGGCTCTCAAGACTTTGGAAACTATTTCATCTTCACTTATAAATCCTCCACAACATTGAATTCCCATAACAATCTCATATAATCTTTCCATAAACACAACAATTCTTTCATTATCTTCCATTTTCAAGTTTTCATATCTTACCCAATAACCATCAGGTTTAGCAATATTGATAGTAGGATCACCTTCATTCAGAGTTTGCAATTTGTCCCACATAACCTTTGTTGATAATTTATCAGTCAATCCCATGATCTGTTGATCAGTAAGTGCACACAAGAGGGCCTCTCTAGCTCTGCAATCATTTTCAATATTATTATCCAAGTTCGCAGGAGCAGGATTGCCAGATTCTGGATCATAAGGAGTGTATCCTTTCTTGGTGATCTCCCAAATATCCTTGCCAAGACATCTAAGATGAGTCTCCATTCAATTCTTCCATATCCCATAATTTGTTCCATCAAGCATAGGGATTTCTCTCTAAAAATAGTTGTCAGTGGATTAGAAGTGTTAGCTGTCATAGGATCTACCTCAAGTGGTTAAAATTCTATGAAAAAGGACCAAAGCTCTGATACCAATTTTTAGGATAACTAGTGAACGAGTGAGAGAGGGGGGGGGGGGGCAAATTAGTTGTTAACAGATTATAACATTTAATCCACAATACAACCTTAAACTGGAGCACATAAATATTTAAATATAGGTAAAGCAAAAATAGATGCCAGTAGACATAGATACCAGTAAACAATGCAACTCAACAATTACACAAATAATCAATGCAAAGCAACCATACCCCATAACACCATGATTTGTATGTGGAAAACCCAGGAAGGGAAAAACCACGGTGGGAAGCCTACCCACAGTCAAATGATACTTCTGCAAAAAATATGTGCTATAATGAGGGGCCTGCACATGTAGGAAGGCACACTTCCTAGTGCAAGGGCACCTACTCCAAACACATATTCTCACACCCCTATGGCCTCTAGTCATGTTTTGGCATAAGGGATAAAAGTTGGATCTTTTTGTAAGACCCTAGTCCCAAGTTGGCATTTTATGAGCCTTGGTCTAACTAGTGGTCAGTTTGGTTCCAACACCCTAGCCATAGCTAGATTCATGATTTTGAGGTTAGGATCCATTAGGAATCACATAAAACATGTCTTGACCAAGTTTGGTCATCATATGAGCAAAATTGCAAAATGTGCAAAAGTTGCTCAAAAAGTTGTCATGCAACTTTTGAGGAACTTTTCAAAAAGTTGTCATATTACAAGACTAACTCCCCTAAATGGCTAGTTTGTTCAAATTAGTTATGTAACCATTGGGGAGTGACTACATATGCCTCATAGGTGAATGTAGGCCAAGAGAGGTAAGATTGGCAATTTGAAGCAATAAAATTACCCTATTTTCTTGCAAATTCCGTGAAGAACGAACTTGTACGAATCTGTACGGTCAAGAAGACATGTTTTTCTAAGACCAAAAGTTGGTCCTCTAAATCTAATTTCATTTGCACTTGGTTTTATGTTTTTATTCATTGTGTTCTGAGAGTTATCTGGCTTTTGGTGAAGTTACTTGGTTTGAGGCCTAGAAACCAGGGCTCCGAGAGGGTTTGCACTTGCAGACCGATTCCATCATGGGGGAATGATGCCCTTTGGTGGAATACAAGGTCATTCTAGGTACATTAACATTCTGGAGGTTAGAGGTATGTCCTTGTAGGGGGATAGGTTTTCCACCATACCCTAGGTGTAAATCCTTATGTGTGCATCGGTTGTGACTTAGGATAGTCACCATAGGTTTCGGTTGGGGATTCATCAAGACTTCAAATCCTAGTTTTGGAGTTTTTTTCCACACCCTTACATGCCTCCATATTAAAATTGTGCATTTTCATTGAAAGGTGAGTACTTGTAGTTCACTTGGAGACCTAATTAGGCCTAATAGCCGGTCTAGCACTGAAGGGACAGTAACTCTTATTTGTCCTCACTCCCTGATGCTTGGACATGTTGTGTAAACCCCAAAAGGGTATCCAAATCCTTGACCTTTTCATTGACTTGCTTGGAGACATTGAAGCTTATGTTCAATTTCCCTTCAAAATGGGCTACAAGCCAAACTCTTGGCTTGTGAAGCAAATGGGTGTTATGGGTTGGTTCAAGGTGAAATAACCAATGGAACTCCAAAATTAGGACCCAAATAGGCTAGGACAATGATTGTAGGCCACCCCTAGTCCTATCCACCACCTTGTGGGGTTTGATTGCATTTTGGTTAGAAGGATCCCTTAACAACTACTCTTTTGTTTTGTGTCTTGGACTTGGGTTGACCTAGTGATTAGGCTACCTTGGGTATAGGGGTTGTGATAACCTTTCCTACTTGCCCTCACCATACTTGTGATAAGAATTGGTCCTTGGCACCATGGTGAGATAGTTGAGACCTTGCCTCACCACATAGCCTTTGATAGCTTCCGCTTGCCACTGTTGCATCACTTCCTAGAGCATACTGCTCATTACAAAAGAGTCTTACTAACTATAGATGTTAAAACCACCTCAAGATATTTGGAAAACAATCCATAATAATGAACTGCTAGAGATAGCATCTACCATGCCTGATTACAGTCTTGGTTAAGCTCAATACTAGAGTCCTTTGACCTCTTCCTTAATCCCAATTCAATCCTCAATGATTGACCTAAAATCCTCCACATATGATATTATAATTCATGATCATGATTCTCGATCTACAATGAGATCTTACAATCAATTATACCAACCCTAAGACCTAATCCAATTACAATAAAATCATTACATAAATCCATTTTACAATGGTATGCCATGTCGGCTTAAGACCAAAACAACAATTACAAATCCATAAATCATCCCTAAACATCCTATAACATGTAGAGTACACATTATCATGATACTGGTCCATAACCTAGATAGGTACTAGACCTATTCTAGGTCCACGACACCAAAGCAATGTCTTCAAGAAGTTGAAGGATGATCAAAGAACATCTCCAGCATCCTGAAATCCATTTAGAAGCCACACAAACACCACTTATGCATCCTGTCAAGATTCCTCAATGAAAGCTCAGTCGGTAAAAACTTAAACCAATATTGATAAGGGTTTACAAGAATGTATGATAGCATCCAATTACCGAGCCAATATCAACTAACTAAAACATGCTCCAAAAGCATGTACCACATGTAACCAAACATACTCCATAGATCCAAACATGTTAGAAGTGTCCAATAGATAATCTCTTCTGCTGGTAACACTAGATCTTCTACTGGTAACCAAAACTTGTCTACCGGTATCGATAATAGCTAGTGTTGACATTAATGATGAAACATAAATGCAACACATAATCAATTCATCCATAATACCAACAACATCTTCTCAAGTCACAACACTTGAGATGGAGGACTCAACCATCAACTGACACCAATTAAGCAAGCAAATCTGATACCATTTGTTAAAACACTCAATTGTAGAAGGATGTGTCAGTGAATACTACTCACCTACCGATAAAACTGTATCACTCCCATGTGATCCCAAATTTCTTTACAATCAAATGTGATTGTACTATGAATACAACCAACCAAATGTGAAGTAGATACCCATAAAAATGAAACTCTCCTAGGTATTCCTACTATAATTTCCATCATTTGCAATTTGGGCAATTAGTGCACTTACACTTTCAAGTTCAAGCATGCCGGCCTTGCATCATAACCACTTGAACTCCCCTTGATTCATACATCTTAGGTCTTTATCTTCAATCAGGTTCAATACCAGGGTTGCAATCATCTCCATGTACCGGTTGAGTTGTGCATATGTGATCATCGGATGATCTTTAGCTCCATCATATCCACCACAGCCTATGACATGATCCTGAAACAACACAATGCCATACAATGACATCACCATGCCATAAATTAAACTGATTGGCCCAAAGACATGCATTCTTGCATGATCAACCACCAGGCCAACATATGTCATTCAGGTCTTTTCCAATACCACCTGGGACATAAACTCCAAATTCCATGTTACCAGGGTTAATGCAATGTTCTCCATACCCATTGTCTTACATAACTTGCAAGTGTTAGGTCCCGGAGACAACTGAGAGGGGGGAGTGAATTAGTTGTCAAAAGAATATAAACCAAAAACCACTTAATCAACTTTCTGCTTAATACCAGTGAAATAGTTTGTTATACCAGTGGACAATTTTATTAGATAATTGCAATACCGATAAATATTAATGTATGAAACAAAAAGACAAATTCATAAAACACATAACACCAATATTTGTACGTGGAAACCCTATAAGGGGAAAAACCATGGTGGGAAACCTTACCCACAATCAGATGATAGTACTGCAAATAGTAAGTGTATACAAATGGGGTCTGCACATGCAGAAAGGCCAAGCGCCTAGAGCTCACTGCTCAAACACAAAATGGGAGTCACACTGACTATAATTGGATGGTTAAATCCAATAAGAATGTACTGCTCAAAATAGCATCTTCATATGTTGTATTCAGTACTGATGTAGTTCTGATTGTCTTCACAAAAACCCTCCTTCAATCTTCAAATGATGTTTGCATGTATATCTCTACTTATTCTCACATATACCTTCACAAAATCCCTATTCTGCATCCCACACTCGATCTTACAAATAAGATCTTACATTTATACCATAACCTAGGACCAATTTTAGTAGGTCGGCTCTACAAGATATATTACAATAAAATCATTTTATAAATGAAACAATATCCGATGCAATAACTGATTCACCATGTCATCTCAATGCATTTACAACAATAATAAGTCATCTCCATAGCGTGCCATGCTGATCTAGAAAAGATAAACCTGCTAGTGTAACCTGGACCTATTTGTCAGTAACAACAAATATGTAAATACGAATATGCCAATTAACAAAACTCCAAGACAAGGTGTCCACACAATGTCTTCAACATAACCAAGTGTTTTCCATATCATTCCAAGTGTTGGTGATCATTTTATCCTACCAATGTACCAGATACTGATGATTGTGCATAAGTCACTTACTTGCCAGTGAATGTTGTTGATTCTCCAAAGTGCCAGAGTTGATAAGTGTTTAGTAGGTGTTGACATCAATGACAAAACCATACCAAAATACCAATAATCTCCCCCTTTGGCATCGATGGCAATACAAGATGGAAAAACCATCAAAGTGCCAAAAATAGAAATGCCAAATACCAAAAACCAATAATCTCCAAAAAAAAGGGATCATAACCAAAAATCAAAATACAGATATAGAGAGTAATAATCTCTCCCAAGATAACAATCTCTCCCCCTAGCAGCAACATGTGTTTTCCTTGTGTTTTCCCATACCAATCTCTCCCCCTTTGACATCAAATGCTAAAGTTATTACAAAACCAAGTTCATATACAAAATACCAACCAAATTAGTATACCAACTACTCCGCCTGAGAAGTAGCTTCCTCATCAAAGCCGGAGTAAAAGATTTCTCTGTTAATTCTACCGGTTGATGACAAACATAAACTTCCTAAGTCTCTACCAGTGGAGGTATGACCCCAAGCTGGTTTGTGAGATATTCAAAAGTCTCCTTAGGTAGAGGTTTAGTGAAGATATCTGCAACATGCTCTTTAGTATTCACATAAACCAGTTTTATCTCTTTTGCTTCAACATTTTCCCTTAGAAAATTCAGTTTGATAGAAACATGTTTGGTTTTAGTATGTAATACCAGATTCTTAGATATATCAATTGCTGCAGTGTTACCACAATAGATAGTAATAGGTTCCTTGCATTTTACCTTTATGTCTTTCAACATTTGCTTTAGCCATAGCACCTGTGTACAGTTAGTTGCTGCTGCAACATATTCAAATTCTATTGTTGATAAAGATGTACAACTTTGTTTCTTACTCAACCAAGAAACTAGTTTGTTTCTAAGAAAGAATGCTCCATCGGTGGTGCTTTTTCTATCATCCACATCTCCTACCTGATTTGCATCTGTGTATGCACATAATTCAAAGTTTTCATATCTAGGATACCATAATCCAAGATTTATAGTGCCTTGTAAGTACCGGAAAATCCTTTTTACTGCTTATTCATGATTTTCTCTAAGATTACTCTAAAATCTTGAAACAATACATACTTCATTCATAATATCAGGTCTGTTTTGTGTCAAATATAGTAAACCTCCTATCATAGATTTGTATATAGTTGGATTTACAGGTGTAGATTCATCCCTTAGTGATAGTTTGTCATTTGTAGTCATATATGTGCTTACTGATTTAGAGTTCTCATCCCAAATTTCTTTAGTAACTCTTTTAAGTACTTGGATTGACTCAAGAATATACCTTTATCAGTCTGTGAAATCTGCAATCTTAAAAAGAATTTTATTTCTCCAATCATAGACATTTCAAATTCTTGCTGCATTTTAATAGAGAATTTCTATCATAATCCATCTTCTCCTCCAAAGATTATATCATCAACAAAAACTTCTATAACCAAGATGTCATCACTAGTCACTTTATAGTATAAGTTGTTGTCAGCATTACCTTTAGAAAAACCAATCTTTAAAAGATACTTATCCAATCTTACATACCAAGCACTTGGAGCTTGCTTTAATCCATACAAAGCTTTCCTTAACTTGCAAACCATATCTTTGTTATCTATCAAAGAAAATCCATCAGGTTGTTCAATGTAAACTTCTTCTTCAAGATCTCCATTCAAAAATGCACATTTAATATCCATTTGATATACTTTGTAGTTCTTATGTGCTACAAAAGCCAAAAATAATCTGACTACCTCAATTCTACCTACTAGTGCAAAGGTTTCATTGTAATCAATTCTTTCTTTCTGAGAATATCCTTTACACACTAGTCTTGCTTTATTTCTGATAACCTTACCATCTTCATTAAGTTTTTTTCTGAATACCCATTTGGTTCCAATTACATTTTTATCTTTAGGTCAGGGAACTAATGTCCAAGTGTTATTTTTCTCAATTTGTTCCAATTCTTCTTCCATAGCTTTAATCCAATATTTGTCTTCACATGCCTCATTAACAGATGATGATTCAATTTGAGAAATAAGACATGCCTCTTCATTTGCCAATCTTCCTCTTGTCATAACTCCTTTATACTTGTTTCCAATTATCTGATCTTCAGAATGATTCAGTCTTACATCCTGGGGTGTCTTTGTTTGTTGTTGTTCCTCATTTACCATGGAATTTTCAGATGATACCGATGTAACTAGATCTTCATTCTGTACTAGTGGATTTAGTGTAAGTTCATTTGTCAAAATTTCTATTGCCGGTTCAGAGTCTATATACCTTGAAGTTCCTTTGAATTGTTCATCAATCTTTACATTTGTACTTTCAACAATTTTCTGCAATCTTTTGTTAAAACATCTATATGCCTTGCTCTTAGATGAATAACCAAGAAGTATTCTTTCATCACTTCTAGGATGAAATTTGCCAATATACTCATTTCTTCTGATATAACATTTACTCCCAAAAATTCTGAAATATATAAGAATAGGAGTAATACCAAATCATAGTTCATGAGGGGTCTTACCGATTTCACCTTTGATGTGAACTTTGTTGAATGTATAGACCGTTGTCCTAATTGCCTCTCTCTAATATACATGAGGTAGGTTTGCTTCTGATAACACACTTCTTGCTACATCCAAGATAGTTTTGTTTTTCCTTTCAACAACTCCATTATGTTATGGTGTTTGAGGTGTTGATAGTTGTCTTCTGATTCTATTTACTTCACAGAATGTATTAAATTCCTTAGATGTAAATTCTCCTCCTTTATTTGATCTTAGACATTTGATTTTCTTATTAGTTTCATTTTCTACCATAGCTTTGAATAGTTTGAACTTTCCAAGTGCTTTTGATTTTTCTCTGAGAAAAGTAACCCACACATTCTAGAATAGTCATCAATGATTAGCATGAAATATCTATCACCTTGTAAGCTTTTATTTCTAGCTAGACCACATAAATCAGTTTGAATTAAATCAAGAGCATTATTGTAGTTTTCTGGAATACTTTTGAAACTAGCTCTAACTTGTTTTCCAAATTGACATTCCTTACATATTGTATTGTGAGGTTAGACAATTTTAGGTAAATCTCTAACTACCCTAGTAGTACTGATTTTCACCATGCAAACAAAGTTTACATGACAGAGTCTCTTATGCCATAGCCAACTTTCATCAATATGTGCAATCAAGCATGTATTTTCACTGTTATTCAAATGAAATATATTACCTCTAGTCTAATTACTGGTTGCAATTTCCAAACTAGTTCTATTCATGATTTTGCATTTTCCATTTTTGAATTGTAACTAAAATCCTTTCTCAACTAATTGACCAACACTCAAAAGATTATGCTTTAATCCTTCAACATAGTAAACATTGTCAGTTTTATGCTTACTATCAAGAGATATTGTACCCTTACCTTTGATCAAACAAGCTTTATCATCTCCAAATCTTACTAAGCCTCCATTGTACTCTTGAAAGTTCAAGAATTTACCTTTATCTCCTATCATATGATGTGAGCATCCTAAATCAATGATCCACTCATCCTTTACTTCAACTTTAGCTACCAAGGCCTGTTCTATTGGTTGAGTAGTAGGTGCTGGTTGATCTTCTGTTATAGCAACAAAAACCCATCCATTGTCTGTCGGATCCTCATCAGAATCATCAATCACACCTTCATCAACAATGTAACAAGATTTGTCTTTATTCTTCTTAAATCTGTATCTTTGAGATTCAGGGTTTGGCTTGTATGTTCTTCTAGCTTCTTCTCTTAGTCTAGCATGTCTATCAGGGCATCTTGAAGCCATATGACCAATCTTATTGCAGTTAAAACATTTAAAGGGTTCTTTACCTTCATACTTACTTCCAAGTGGACCTTTAGGAATTTTCCTTGCAAATAGTGCTTCAAGTTCTTCAAGTTCTTCATTTTCTCTCCTGCTTTCTTCAAGTTCTCTTGCATAAAAGGATTTCCAATTTGATTTATCAAATGATGGTGCACATGATGTTGATGCTTTAAAGGCTACATCTGTCTTTATAGTAGCAACATGACCAAATTCTTCAATTTCAAAAGCTGAAAGTTTTCCAATCAATGTATCCCTAGTTACTGATGTATTAGGCATTGTTCTTAACTCATTTATAGTAGTGACTTTCATTTTATATGCCGGTGGAAATCCTCTTAAAACTTTTGAAACAATTTCATCCTCACTTAAGGTTCCTCCACAACATTTAATACCCAAAACAATCTCATTTACTCTTTCTATAAAAGTAGAAATCCTTTCATCTTCTTCCATTTTCAGATGTTCATACTGAACCCAGAAGCTTTCAAGTTTTGCAATTTTGACAATGGAATCTCCTTCATTCAATGTTTCCAAATGATCCCAAATAGCTTTAGCAGTGGACCTATCTGATAATCCCATGATTTGCTAATCAGATAATGTGCTCAAAATTGCTTCTCTTTCTTTTCAATCATTTTCTTCATCCTTTCCCAAGGTAGGTGTATTAGGCTGACTAGGAGTAGGAGTAGTATAACCATTCATTGTAACATCCCAGATATACTTTCCAATGCAATTTAAATGTGTCTCCATTCTGATCTTCCATATGCCATAGTTGGTTCCATCAAGTTTAGGATTGTCCTTCCTGAAATAGTTAGTAGACATTGGATCTCCTCAAGCTGTTAAACTTCTGCAAAAGAGGACTAGGCTCTGATACCAATTGTTAGGTCCTAGAGACAACTGAGAGGGGGGGGGGGTGAATTAGTTGTCAAAAGAATTTAAACCAAAAACCACTTAATCAACTTTTTGCTTAATACCGGTGAAATAGTTTGTTATACCGGTGGACAATTTTATTACATAATTGCAATACCAGTAAAGATTAATGTATGAAGCAAAAAGACAAAGGAATAAAACACATAACACCAATATTTGTACGTGGAAACCCTATAAGGGGAAAAACCATGGTGGGAAATCTTGCCCACAATCAAATGATACTACTGCAGATAGTAAGTGTATACAAATGGGGTCTACACATGCAGAAAGGCCAAGTGCCTAGAGCTCACTGCTCAAACACAAAATGGGAGTCACACTGACTACAATTGGATGGTTAAATCCAATAAGAATTTATTGCTCAAAATAGCATCTTCATATGCTAGATTCAGTACTAGTGTAGTTCTGATTGTCCTCACAAAAACCCTCCTTCAATCTTCAAATGATGTTCGTGTGTATAGCTCTGCTTATTCTTGCATATACCTTCACACAATCCCTTTTCTGCATTCCACACTTGATCTTACAAATAAGATCTTACATTTATACCATAACCTAGAACCAATTTTAGTAGGTCAGCTCTACAAGATATATTACAATAAAATCATTTTATAAACAAAAGAATATCTTATGTAATAACCAGTTCACCATGTTTGCTCAATGCATTTACAACAATAATAAGTCATCTCCATAGCGTGCCATGCTGATCTAGAAAAGATAAACCTACCAGTGTAACTTGGACCTATTTGTTGGTAATAGTAAATATGTAAATACGAATATGCCAATTAATAAAAATCCAAGACAAGGTGTCCACATGATGTCTTCGACATAACCAAGTGTTTTGCATATCATTCCAAGTGTTGGTGATCATTTTATCCTACCAGTGTACCAGATACCGGTGACTGTGCATAAGTCACTTGCTTGCCGATGAATGTTGTTGATTCCCCAAAGTGCTAGAGTTGATAAGTGTTTAGTAGGTGTTGACATCAATGACAAAACCATACCAAAATACCAACAGCAAGTACCTGTTAGAATTCATGCCAGTAACATCGTGCACATACCATTTTTATGTATCGATCCATCATCACTATCGGAGCACCATCCTGTGACTCCTAACATTTTGTGTCACTTTGTATCTAATTTCAATTGTTGTGTCATTATATGTTGACACAACAGTAATGATCCAACATTCCTTTGTAGGTGTGTAGTCAAAGAAGCCTATACACCCACTTATCTTCTTATTTTCTTCTTTCATATCGGCAATAGTTTGTCCTTTCATGTGTCCTTCTTCATTGAGGGGGTGAATGATAAATCCAATGTGCTACTCCCCCTGAGGTCCTATGTCTCCTTTAAGAATTAGGAGATATCACATGTGCAATAAATTCACAGTGTCGATCCTTGGTCTTCTTCCCATTTTTAGGCTTGGGAGTAGGTCTTTCCTTCTTCTATTGATGGGTCCTTCCATTTCTGGATTCTTCATCATAACCAGAATTAGTTATATAGTAGCACACAACATTCATCCCAACTTCATGATTGGGGAATCTCTTAAAATACTAGTTTGACCATCTTCTCTTGGTCATGTTGCTATGTTTAGCAACTGAAACTGCTGGACCTCTTGCTCTTGTAGGGACATTCCTCCTTTGGTTCCATGTAGGTCTTTGACTTCCATATTCTTTGTACCCTCTTTTCTCCTGAGAAAGGTTTCTATACTGGCCTCCATGTGACTGTAGGTTCCTCTTCCTGCATTCAAACTCTCTATGGCTAGATCCATTACAATTATAACATACAACATTCACATTATTAGGAACAACAAATGGATTCTTTCTAGCATAACCGGGAGGGGAGAGATGCATGTATCTATTCCTTGATACATTTTTCTCATATGCATGATGTCTATGTGATCCTAGATTATTCCTTCTATATATCTTTCTACATTCCTTTTCTCTATGGCCATAAGTGTTACATGCAAAGCAATAACCAGAGAAGGATGTCATATGACTTAAAAATTTATTCTTCCATGCATGGGGAGATCTTACCGGTTTAGCATCTTCATTTATCCTTGTTTGGGGATGGATCCTAGATTGTCCATTCTTTGCATTTTCTCCATCTAATCCTTTCTGCTTCCACACTTGTCTTGCCTTGTGGGTGGTAGCATTCCTTTGTCCTCTACTGGTAGGAGGTCCTCTTTGTTGTCTTCTCCCATCTTCCCTTTACCTTTGGTATTTGCATTGTTCCTCCTTCTTGCATCACTAGTCTTCATTCTTGTCTGCAAATCTTCACTAGTTGTATTTAGATCAACCTTCTTCTAGGGAGCATTTCTGACTATGAAGGTTTGCCCTTTGTTTTCTCCATTTGAGTAGACAAACAGAATGTCATTGTGGGGGACATTCTTGCTAGTGGAGCATTCACTAGCACTACTTCCTAAACCTTTAGTGTCCTTGGCATGATTTTGCTTCTTCAACATCTTGTCCAAGGCATCACTGCTACCATCAAATTGGATTCTTACCTTGAGCTCATCCTGACACTTCTCAAGGTTATTTCAGAGAATCCTCATTTCTCCAAGTAGCTATTGATATTCTTCATTTTTTACTTCTAGCCATGATGTTAGATCTTTAGACTAGCATTCCTTGATGCCTTCTTCTTGAGTCCTCAACTCTGAGATACATTTCTTAGATCCTTCAAGGCATTTTGTTAGCTGATTTTGCTCCACTATAGTAGCATTCTTGAATAACTTGTATTCATTTCTTACTCTACTAAGCTCCTCAAGAGTGTTTACAAGTTCTCCTTCAAGATCTATTTCTTCTTATTCTTCTTCACTGTCACTGCCAAACACATCTTTTTGGTGGGATCTATTTTCCTTATCACTTTTAGATGTGTGCCTCTCATCTTTAGATTCTTGAGCCATGAAGAGGTGGGTTCCTTCTTCATTAATGTTGCGGCTGCTAGTGGATTTGCCTTCATTATTTTCACATGTATCTACTGCAATGTTCTTCTCACTCTCACAAACTAATACACTGGTGTAGGGTTCATTTCCGTAGAGATTCCTTAGTCTATCCCATAGACTCTTTGCCAATTTACACTTATCCACCTATGAGGAGACACCACCAGTGAGCCCACTGAATATAGCCTTCATGGCTTCTTCATTGCACATGCATCTTCTTTCCTCTTCACAGCCGGTGGGAGGACTAATATTCCTAGGGAGACCATTAATAACCAACATCCATACATCAAACCCTAGAGAGGACAAGTAAACTTACATTCTACAACTCCAAATGGAATAGTTTGAACCATCAAAAATTGGAGCAAGGATTGACACTAAACAGACCATTGTGTCCTTGAGCCAGAATCAACCCAAGTAAGAGAAAGGTTGATAAACAAGATACCTAGGCTCTGATACCAATTGTTAGACACAATTCACCATTGAGAAGGGGGGGTGAATCAATGGTTCTCAAACTTTTCCCTTCTAACTATTCTATGTGAGAATACCGATTATTAGATCTAACTTAATACAGACTTACCATTTAGTAGGGAGACCAGCTCAAATGCAAACACACAAAAGGACATCACATAACACCAAGATGTATGAGGAAAACCCAAGATGGGAAAAACCTTGGTCAACAATGCTACTAGAGTCTATTGCTCCAATCTAGCCTCACAATAAAATCTCTATTACAATGTTTAGGGCAGCAACCCAAGGAGCACCAACCCAAAGAGCACCAACACCTAGCTAGTTTAAGGGCTACAACACCTACACCAAGATACAATGCATTGATCTCAAATATAACTTCACATACAAAATTAATCATTCCATTACAAGTGAATATTGCAACCATTTCATATACCTTACTTTGCCAGTAAGACACCTTCTTAGCTACACCGACTCACTCTTTTGCTTCTCTCATCTGCTACTACATTGCCTATAGACTCTACTGGTTCACCTCTCCTTTGTTCTTCTCTACTGGATCTCCTCCTCATTGTCCTGCTCTTTACTGGTACTATACTCTATGAGTTCTATGTCTTCCTTTTCTATAGTTTCCTTCACTTCTTCTCTATCGGTATGGACACTATCAGTTCTGCACTACTACTAGTTGAACACTTCAACTTGGTTATCCCTCACACTTAGTCTCTTCTTAGATACTCATTGAGCACTTAATTTATTTGTTGTCAAATGTAGAAGTAACACTTGATCACTTCACAACACCACTATCTTCTCCTCATCAGCAACAACATTAAATGATTTTGGCGTCCCTATTTATAACTTGGTTTTCCCACCAAAAGCCAATTCAAATCTCAAGCGGTCCGGGTTTCCTCATCAACCTTGAGGCAAACCAAATCCAATCAGATCTTGTTCGATATGATCTCCTAGATAGCCAACTGTACATCTCTGCCATTAACATGCCTTCCAATACATGTCTTCTAATCTTAGCAATCACAGCCTCATCTCTCGACTTGCCTCTGACAAAGTGCCATTAATGTTTTTTTTGTTTCCTTCAGGAGGTCTTCTCAGAATCTGATATTCTTGCTAAGATCCAGGCACCAACAACACCCTAATTTGTCTCTGTCGCTCATTCTTCCTTGAGCTACACTTTTTTGATCCAATCCACAAATAATGGGATCCATATTAAATGTACAACAGTAGAGACATCTATCTCTACATGACACTCCACCAACCTCTACATGCTTGCAACCTCATGTCTTCGTGGCATCCATGTCAACCAACTGCCAACTTGGATTGGTGTGTCAGTTCAGAAATAACCAACCAAACACTCAACTAGTTCTTCTCTTCTATCAGTTTACTAAATTTGTCGGTTAAACCCTCAAACCGGTCTATCATCAACCTTGCACTCTGCTTTTCTTCTAGTGGACTACTCAATCAGTCATCACTCTTGCTAACCTACCTTATGCACATCTTCATCAAATGGGGAGTCTTTTGCATCTACACCTTGTCCATATTACTGATGGACTTACATATTGGTAAACACTCTTGATGACACCACGTCATCAACCTTCCACAAACTCCATCTACAATCAGGCCAATCTCCTCTATCTGCATTTGCTCAACCTTGCCTTCTTCCTGATCAACTCTATTCATATCTCAACTAGTTTTTCAAAGTAACAAACTCATCTCTCTTCATCTGTACAAGCATCTCAACATGCCTTCACCTCATCTTTCTTACCTTATGGAACTATGATGCACACTATGCATAATAGGAGATAAGTTCCACTTACCAGTGGGATTGAGTCCTTGTTTTCTACATCATGTAGTGCACTCATGTGGCTTCCCTATTTGTGCAACACATCTTCAAATAGGCACATGTGATCCAATGTGGGCACATTCACTATCAGTCATTGCTTCTCATGATGACTGCATCTTCATCTAATGGGAGTCCTGCTATTTTACAACCTCACAGTATACTGATGACTTGTTCATCCTTCTCCTCTTTTGTTGATGTAATTTAGATAGCATTCTGCCTCTTTGTCACAAACAATAGCTCAAGCACCTTTCCCATCCTGCTTGTACACTGGTTATGAGCTTGCTGGCTGGCAGCAACCTCACTTGGTTGAACTGTCTTCTCGATGTCAACACATCACTTACCCATTGACATACTCTCCTTACCGGTGATACACTTTACCAGTAACCTATTCTTCTCATCCACACAATTTAGGCACTAACTTGTGGACCAGTGACCTCAGTGATAATTCGTCCGAGTGGCATGCTCTTTCTTACCTTACTAGTGTTTGACAACACAAGGTGATATCACACATATCTCATTCTATACTCCTCCATGACAACATTGCACATACATCTTTCATACTAGTAGTTATCCCATACCAATTGACATTAATGATAACACAATGCCAACAAGACTTTATTGAATGATGTGTAGAGATTGTTATGTAATCCAATGATCATACCTGAACTGATTTGTTTGTAATCTCTATGAGAGTTAAGTTTTTGTTGTGTTACCGACCTAGTTGATTTATATATAAGGTCGATGAGTTGTTTTAGTTTATGTCTTGGCAAATTTGAAGTGAGTGTGTGATTGTTGAACCAGGATGATGTATCTGCAGTTTGAGTAAAGGAAGATAGGAGCATGAAAAGGATCTTAACAAGAAAGTGAAGTGCTATTCAAATAGATTAGCAAACTCCTGTTGTTTTCTAACAATTACATTAGTTAAATCCCCTAACTAGGTAAGCTCTAACAAACTTGGTTTTATTCAAATCCTCTAACAAGGTGATTCATTAGTTTGAATTCTAAATACTTTACAAAGGTTACTCTTCACAGGGTATTGCTTCTAACAAGGCATTGTAGTTAATCCCTTAATTGGGTGGTCCCTAATAGGATCTGTTCTTAACAAGACTTTTTGTAAAAGCTTTAACAGGCTTGGCTTCTAATAGGGTGAACTTCAGAAGAGTTCAGATAGTTATCTTGTGAGTCTCATCTCACCATGGTTTTTTCCATTTGGGTTTCCACGTCAAAAATTATTGTGTCAAGTGGTGAATGTTTTTGTGGTTATGTTTCCAATGATTGAATTGCTTAACTACTTATTTCACTTTGATAAGTTATGATAACCGGTAACAACAATATGGAATGAAGTTTTACTTATGTCAGTAAAAGTATTTGGAAGTTTGTGAGTTACAAGTTATCTACTGTTATCTGTTGTAAACAATCAACCAGTTTATCTTGACAGAGTTATTGCATTGATAGTTCTAAGTTTATTGAAGAGGTTATTTATGAGATTGGTGAAGTTAATATCAATTTCTCTATCTACTGACTCACCCCCCTCCTCTCAGTAGTTGACCAGATCCTTGTTCTTTCATCATACCATCAGTGTTCATTGCAGTGACTTGCAAACTTTGCTAATGTGTGAACATATGGATAGTATACATGTTATTAGGAATGAACTAGTGGAATTTGGCAAATATGAGATGGTGGCCTTGTTGGTATTTTGGTATGGTTTTTTCATTGATGTCAACACCTACTAAACACACCTACTTTGGAGATCCAACAACATTCATCGGCAAGCAGTAATTTGTGTAACAATTACTGGTATATGATTCACCAGCAAGATATATTGTTCACCGGTACCTGGAATTACATGGAAGACACTTGGTAATGTCAAAGACATTGTGTGGATACTTTATTTTGAAGTAATAATCATTGGTATATTCATATTTGCATATTTGCTTTTACTGGCAAACAGGTCCAAGTTATCTAGGTTTACACCGGCAGGTTTATCTTTTCCAGATCAACATGGCACACTATGGAGATGATTTATTATTGTTGTAAATGCATTAAGCTGACATGTTTAATCAGTTATTGCATCGGATATTATATTATTTTTAAAATGTTTTTATTGTAATATCTTATAGAGCCAACCTACTAAAATTGGTCTTAGGGTATGGTATAAATGTAAGATCTTATTTGGAAAGATCAAATGTGGAATGCGAAAATTATTTAAGTGAAGGTATATGCAAGATCGAGCAGAGGCTTACATGAAGACATCATTTGAAGGTGAAGCTAGGTTTTGGTAGAAGCATATCAGCATTACACTGGTACTGAATCCAGCATATGAAGATGCTATTTTGTGTAGTACATTCTTATTGGATTCAACCATCTAACTATAGTCAATGTGACTACCATTTGTGATTGAGCAGTGAGCTCTAGGCTATTGGCCTTTCTGCATGTGCAGATCCCTTTTGTACACTTACTATCTGTAGTAGTATCATCTGATTGTGGGTAATGTTTCCCACCATGGTTTTTCCCCTTACAGGGTTTCCATGTACAAATATTGGTGTCATGTGTTGTGGATGACTTTATGTTTATGTTTCATGTATTAATCCTTACCGGTATAGCAATTTACTATTAACAGTGTCTACCGGCATACTTAACTGGTTTACCGGCATTAAGCATTAAGTTGGTTAATTAGTTTTTGGTTTGAGTTTATTAGACAACTGATTCACTCCCCCCTCTTAGTTGTCTCTAGGACCTAACAGGCCTATAGTGTAAAAGATGGAAAAGAAGCAAAAAAGTGTGATTTTGTCACTGAAAAGATTCTAGTGTATTAGTTTATGGGCATTTTCCGTGATAAAATGTTGTATGAGTATACAAGAAATACCCATAGAGCTTGATGGTTGGAATTTCAATTCAAGATAAACAAGGACACATTTCCACTCGATACCATCATTTCAGTTGTTCACTTCGCAGAGAACTACACACTAAATCCACATAATGAGGTTTAATCTGAGTATTACAACTGCACATAGGTTGCTATATTTATGTATATAGCATTCATGCATGTTGATAATATTACAAATGAAAATAGGAATATTTTGAGGAAGTACCACTTCTATATTAGTGATGATTTCTCACATTTTATAGAGTTTGTGCAAGGTTGCTTTTAGATGTTCTACCATAATTTGGCTAGTACGGGTATTTCATTCCAACAACACATCATATGGTCAGATAATTGTGCCTCACAATTCAAGAACTCTCAAATAATTTATTGGTTAAGTAGAATGAATAAGAGCACTAGTGTTCAACTTATGTGGAATTTTTGTGAAGTCAGGCATGGAAAGAGGGAACATGATGGTGCAGGAGCATGTATCAAAAGAGCCTTGGCATGGGAAGAGTTAAAGTACATAGATAAAGAAAAGTTGACAGATGCAAGAGCTATTGTCAAGTGGTGTAATGCTACAATAGGTCTAGGTAATCAAGGTGATTCTTTAATTCATATTTTTTTTGGTTGATAGATGACACTAACATTGAAAATATGAGGATTGATGTTAATTGATAGGATCGAGTGAGATACACTCTTTTAGAAGCTCTAATACAGGTTCATGGACTATATATACACGACATATGGTGTGATTTTGTTAATCATGTGCAAATGAATTATGGAATGAGTGCAAGTCAAAGGAGTGGGTCAATGAATGGTGTTTGATTACTCTAAGCCCACTTGAGACATATCGACTCTCAATAGCATTGCAACTCACATAGATGGAAGCATCAGTTGACTTTGACCATCTCTCAGATCTAGTCCAATAGTAAATCATCTACATACATATTTAAACAAATTCATTTTATATCTATTTATTCACTCTATTCATGTACATAAATACAAATATGATTGCAGGGCATGTTTATGTAGTTATTGCATCTAAAGACAATGAAGAAAGAACAAATTATTATCTATCTCAGTATATAGAGGCAAAAAATAAATTTGATGGCCCTGTGGTAGATGGTGAAAACATTGAATACTCTACAGGATTATTCATTGTTATTGGTACATGTCGTAGGAGGTACAAATTGAAGAAATCTAACTTGTGATTATTTAAGGACTTCGAGACACATAGAAAGATTCTTCATTATTCAAATCTTGTGGTGGCATCAAATATTCACTTGACTAAATATGGGGGTAGAACACTGAACTAAAACCTATGGAAGGTTCGTGAGTCTGACCATGAGGCAATTCTTGACACAATAAAGAGTAGAGTGAATCTAGATGGTGTTAGACAGTTCAAATAACTGGAAGACAACTGAGAGGGGGGGATGAATCAATTTTCACAGATTACCTGAACCATTATCAATTAAAACTTTAATACTGAAACCCAAAACATTAATACCAGAATGCTTAAACTAAATATTGGAATAACAAATAAACCAATTAAACATAAACAATAATCAGAGAATAAATACCATCTACATCACACAGAGATTTATATGTTGAAAACCTGGTAAAGGGAAAAACCATGGTGGAAAGCCCACCCACAATTAGATAATACTTATATAGTAAGTATGTAATTACAATTGAGGGGCCTACACTTGCAAGAAGTCCAACAACCTAGAGCGCACTGCTCATCACAAAAGGAGTCTTACTGACTACATAGACATCCAAGCTACAATCCAAAAGAATGAATGAACTGCAAAGATAGCATCTCCTATGCCTAAGTACAGTTTTGGGTAAGCTTCATATCGGAGGACTAAATCCTCTTACATAAACCCAACTATAACTACAATGATAAACCAAATCCTCTGCTAGAATGATATTAAGTTATCTGCATATTATATATTCATATCCCATTCCTATGACCATGATATACAATGAGATCTTACAACATATATATACAAACCCTCGACCATAAACAATCAGGTCGGCCACCAGATAATAAACCAATTACATAATTACAAAACATGGTGGACTTAGACCAAACAAATAATATCCAACTCGTAAGATATCTCAGAAACACATCAAGAGGTCTAATCAATACATTACATTAATTCGGTCCATAACCTAGATCAACCGGGACCCAATATAGGTCCACATGCTAAAGAAATGATCCCAATCCACCAAGTCTTGAGCATGATCACCATCAGTATCCTGAATCTCCACCAAAAACTACACCAACACCACTTATGCATATCATCAAAGATCTTTATCAAAGCTCTGTTGGTGAAACTCTCGCCAGAACCACAAACCAAGCTTCCAAGCAAACATGATAGCATTTGATAGCTAGATCAAAACCAACTGATTGAATATGAGCATGAGTAAGCCAATTCTATAACCCAAACATACTAGAGCATACAGGATCCAAACCAATCAGAAACCACACAACCTATTGAGACCAGAAGAGTGTTGATAAAGCATCCAAAATAGCCAGTGTTGATATCAATGACAAAGCATCAATGCAACACATAATATGATGAATAGTAAGAGGGGGGTGAATCAATATGCCTAACAATTTAATCAAATTCTTAAACAATTTTACTGCAAATCGATATAGTAGTTTAAACAACAGACCGGTTAAAACATAAACAAGCCAAATAGAAAATAGAGCATTCACCCACAGAAGCACAATCACCATAACACAAGATATTTTGACGTGGAAACCCAAATAGGGAAAACCATGATGAGTAAAACTCACAAGTCAACTATATGCAAAATAGTAACTAGACCAGTTCAGGTTAGACCGGGTAAGGCCTTACAATGTTCTTCACCAAAATAGATCTTGTTAGGAATCTAGATCTCTTTTAGGAGATAAGTCTTGTTAAAGACTACCCTATTAAAGGATTTCAGATCCACAACTGTGAACCACCTTGTTAGAGGATTTACAATAGGCTTGGCTGGGCCTACCCGGTTAAGGGTTTCAGACTTGTCAAAGAGATTAGTAATCAACAAGTGAATGATCTAGAAAGTAGCATGGAATGCTTGATTAGATCCTTGACAGTTCTCTATTAATGCATTGCAACATTACTTCAGTCTTCTAACCTTTGCACTCACAATCTCTGTAGTGAGATACCTTTTTCATACAGACCTAATCTATTCTACAATACTCACACACAACTACTATCCAAAACCCTAAACATGATGTCCTCATATAGGAATCTGATTTCATGTCAGACCAATAAGATTAGACTATAATTTCCTAGGTACAGTGCATCTAGACACATTTGGTAACATGACACAAAAACATTGCTAAAGTGTTAGTGGATGATAACTCATCACACTTTACAATTATACTAGTTTATCATAGTATACCGATTATTGATAAACAAAGACTGGTAAACTGGAACATAGTTTTCTGATCAAAAGATTAACTGCCACTAGGGGTCCTCGTACCGCTTGGCATCTTCATACCGCTTGATGTCTTCATACTGCTTGAGGTCTTTGGTCATACTTTGACCGGTAAGCATCTTCTGCAAGACAAAGATAGTCTTCTACAAACAAAGACTATACATTTAATGGCATATAGTACCGGTGTGAACAACACAACACGTATTACTGGTTGAGATTAACTCATACATAAAATAAGTGTGTGTCCATCAATGACAATCACAACTAAATATCATCAAAATACCAACAATATCCCCCTTTGGCATTGATGGCAACACTTAAGAAAATTTTGACATCTAAGTGCTTACAAAACAAAAAAAAGATGCCATAATCAAAATTACTCCCCCTAAGCATATACACTACTCCCTTTACAAAAATTACCAGTATGTGCATGAAATTTTCAATACTGCTCCCCATAAAATTTTAATACTACTCCCCATTTTTTAGGATTCCCAAAGATACTAAGAGTGGGGGTGAATCAATATCTTTCTAGTTTATAGATTTTCTAATCTTATTAAACAAATTGCATTCCAAAATAGTGTATCGGTAAACAAGAATTAATGTAGTAAATAAGAACAATAACCACAACATAGAAAGCACACCATAACACAATATTTTTAATGAGGAAACCCGGTGTGGGAGAACCATCAGTGGGATTTGTGACCTACAATATTCACTTAGTAGCCAATAAATGAATATTACTTACAATAGGGGCCTACACATATAGGAAGGCCAACTGCCTAAAGCTCACTACTTAATTATAAAAAGGGAAGTCTCACTAACTTACAAAGTGGATTATGTAAATCCAATATCATGTACTTCTTTGATTCAATATCTGCTATGCCAGGTTCAGTACTGGTTTAAGCTCACAGAATAACCATAAACCTTATTCCAAAATCTGCCTTAATATTCACATAATACTTCTACAATAATCTGACCATGTCCACATCTTAAATGATCTAGAAGATCTCATACTTATATATGAGTCCTATTACAATTTGCCTTGTTGGCTTACAAAAAGATATTATAATTAAATACAAAATGTTATAAACAAAATAATGTCGACTGGGGTGCCAGTAATCATCTTTGCCACTGTCAGTAAACTATTTGTTGGTGTAGAGTTTGCTAGTGTCGGTGCCATAGGATTGCAAGGTTACCATCAATGAAAATACCTTCAATCACCTACAATTTCTCATTGGAGTGTGCATTTGCCAACAATCTCCCACTTTGGCATTGATGGCAACACTCATGAGAAAAAGTCAAAATTGTATCCAAAATGTGTTGTCCAAAAATCTTACCAAAACTGTCTTACCAAAACTATGTGTTCCAAAATAGTATGCTCCCCTTGAGCAGATGATATCTTCTCTCCATTATTTTTCTCTTTCCCACTACTCCCCCTTTGGCATCAATGACAAAGGTTGTCAAAGAATATCAACTAACTGCAGTTCTTAGCTAGAACCCTGTAACTGGTGGGTTACAATCTGAAATAGATCTGCCAGTACAAAATTTAAGTTGTTAGTGAACCTTTCATTATCTTTTAATGTTGCTTCTATCCTTTGAATTGTATCGATGAGTATGTGTATTTTCTCTTCTGGTGTCTTAAGTCCTTTAACAAGTGCCTATGATATCTCTTTTTTCAAAGAGATGAGGATGTCAAGTTTCGAACCAAGTCTACATTTTAGTTCCTTAGCCTTGTATTGTATTCTTTCCTTTTTCTTTTCTATTTTTTCAAGTTTTTCCTCAAAACCTACTATCTCCTACTCTATTACCGATATGGGTTATGATGAACCGATAAGATTGCTAGCTATATCATTTATTCCTATTTGTACCATGCTGATCTCCTTGTCTATATCTGTTGTCAAAATATTTGTCTTACATGTGTCTTTGTAAAACTCCTTAAATTATGTTAATGTTTTGTTTAGTGCTGGTAGGAGGGTGTCAATATGTTCCATGCACTTCTTTATTATCTCATCAAAGAATTTTTCTTTTTCCTTGTTCATTTTCTCACTGAATGTCTCCTCATTAATCTGATAAACTGTCAAAAGATTTTTGGTGATATATTTAGACAATGTGTCTAGTTGACTCAAAGAATCTTTATTTTCCACATTGCACCTGGGTGCAATCAATTTCAATAAAGGAATTGTGTCATCAATAGCCTTATATGCAAGTGCATTGCATTCTGTGATTTTCTTGATGGAATCCAATAATACCTCTATTACATTTGTTAGTCTGAATTCTCTCATGGAAGAACCAGAAGATTGTCCAACTACCTTAACAATCTGTAATCCGCCGGTGTGAGTAACCTCTTTGCTTGAGTTGACCTTCGGTAGATCAGTCTGTGTCTGCATCTCAACTAGCAAAGGTTTGGGTTTCTCAGCTATTGCCGGTGGCACTATCTCTATCTCAACCTTTTTTCTCTTCATGTTTCTCAGAATGTACCTCAAAATGTTTCTTTGTGCTTTCTTCTGCTAGTTTCTCTAATTTTGTCTCAGTGTTATCTACCGGTTTCTCTGTATGTACCTCTAAACTGTCTACTATCGGTATCTCAATAAATTTCTCTATGTTATCAACCAATTACTCTAACTCAGTAGGTTTTTCAATGTGTACATCAGTGGTATTTGTCTTTCTAGTATTCAGGGGATCAGGTGATTGTTCAGTGTGTGTTTCAGTCCCAATCTCAACATTTCCAACTATATCCTAAATATATGTTTCTACAGTAATAGCCTCAGCCGGTGGCTCAATTTCCACATCTTTCTTCTCAATGGTTTCCTTATCAACCACAATGTTAACCTCTTGTGTATCAATGTTCATAGTATATAACACTTCTGAATTAGGATTGATGTCTTCATGTGTAGTCTCCATGCTCTCAATATTATCAGTTACCGATGGTGTATCAACAGTCTCAACTGGTGGAGTATCAAAAGGAGGTGGGGGCCAATTGTCAGTTACTTTTATGCTTGGAGGTCCACCTACCTTTCCTTTGCCTTTATCCTTATCCTTATCCTTTTGATAGACTCTGAAGGTTTTGGGCCTTTTAAGTTCTTCTTCCTTTTCCTTCTCCACAAAGAAGATATCCCATTTTTCTATTGTCTCTTCAGTGATCTCATTCATTCTGCTAGCCATTAAAGCTACATGTTGATGACCACTGGAAAATACAATTCTGTTTGCCTCACTTATCAGTTCATCAATTTCTTCTGCTGATTTCACTGGGTGAACTGGAAGTATTTTTTCTACCTTTATCTTCTTATCTAATTCCAAAATTGCTAATCTCTTTGCATCTAGTCTTCTATACAAATCACTTGGTAGATCATCTACAACTTCTATCAAAAATTTCTTGTAAATGTCTAAGTGTAGAAGGACATTGTTTTCTATGCTTTCCTTTTCTTTATTAGTGAAAGTATTATGCAACTTGCTAACATTGGACAAGTTTCCATCTTCAGTTATTTCATTCAAAAGATTGTCAAGTGGAGGGATAACTTGTTTTTCCTTCTTCTTAGTGTTATTTTCTTTGCCAGAGGCCTTACTTCCTATTGTTTCCTTCTTGTTCTCTTGGGTGTAGGAGCAGGTACAGGTGAAGGTTTCCTTTTCCTTTCTACTCTTTGAAACTCTATCAGTATTTCACTGTCAGAGGAGGTACCAACTGGTGAAATATGTGTTTCCGGTTGTAACCCTTCCAAGTCACTTTCCTTGACACCAGTCTTTTTCAACAAGTCTTCCTTAATTACTTTTGCTTGTTTAGTTACTTTTTTGATTGTTTTCTCTCTTCTCTTCCTTTGATTCATGGTTTTTACTTTTCTTTCAATGGTTTCAGCATTTCCAAATACTTCTTCTTCAGGTTCTCTAGGGGCTTCGAGCAGGGCTTTAGCATATGTTTCTATTATGTTTTCATTTGCCTCATAACCCATTTTAGTTACCCAAATTATTCTAGGAACCATTGCCTCCATCCAGATTTCATCTTTATTTATAACAAACATATCTCCTTTTGGTATTTGTCAACTATGGATTGAGACAGTCTTTCCCTAATCTTCATTCTAGCCTTTAGTGCCTGAAAGTGTTCAATTATGTTCTTCTCCCTGTCATCTCCCATGTTATTAAAGATATCCAAAAGTTGTTTTCCTACCGATATGTTAAAACCAAATTCTTTTCTACCTATACTGAGAAATTCCTTATTGATGTATAGTAATAGACATACAAGTAAGTTACCAAATATGAATGTGCCTTTCTTATCACCCTTAATTTTCTTTAGATTGTCAATTAGTTCATCCTTCAGCCATTCACATATGTCAATTTTTGTATTAGTGTTCACCATGGCATAAGCGCTTTTGATACCTAAACTAGAAACATAGTTTAGTCTGTTGGCATGTGTAGTCTTGTATCCTAGAATCATGCTAATGAATCTTAGATTAATATCTTTCACATCATTTACTCTCAAGGATCTTCTATCATGTGTTGCACTAGTTAGGGTCATCACAGTATCATTAGAGACCTTCTTTCCTTTTTCTAGTCTACTACTGGTGTAAGGTAAGCCAGTCACTGCCATAACTACTTCTTTTGTAATCTTATGGATGGAATCCAGCCAAAAGAACTCCCCATGAACTCTACTAAGTAAAATTCTTATAACTTCCTTGGGAAAAGTAGGAATGCTAAGTATCTCCACAAAACCTAGGGTTTCAATTACCTCGTGTTCCAGTTTCACATTACCATTTTTATCACAAATTACAGTCCTATACATGTTCATTATCTCATCAGCACCAAGCTCCTCAATATGACAATGGATGTATATCCTAGGGTCTTCAGCATAAGAAACTCCTTTGGGTATTTTAGAAAATGCTCCTAGGGTATCATCCTGCTTCACTAATTTGGGAATGATTTTAAATATGGGCCTAGGGCATTTAACCATTCAATTACAGTAGGGTTTGTAATGAATTCAGGTGGAGAGGAGGAAGTCATTATATAAATACCTTAATCTACCTTTAGGTTTGAATGCTTGATTGATTTGCTTCACTTCATTGTGGATGCCTTCACTCGGGTTTTTCATGCTCTTAGGAAATTTGAATGCTTGGTGAATGAAAAAGAGTGAAAAAGACTTTCTTTATAATGTCATTTCCTTCAACTACCACAATAAATGTTTATCAGTTAAGTGAAAACTTAACTCATTTGCCGATAAAGAAGCATTTCATCTTCTTACCATCAATCGAGGGTAAACTAGCATGTTTTCAATTTGGTGCCATGTCAGTGGAGTGATACTTTGTTCTACTGGTGAAGGAATAGCCTCATCAACATTCTGATCTATCTTTCTTATCCATTGTTTTGAAAATTCTTGCTTTACCTCATCAACCTTCTCTTTACCTTTCAAATTGGGTCCTTTGTTATTTGCTGGTGATGCCTTACTTCTGTAAAATTTTGCAATATGTCCAATCTTGTTACAAGCATAACAAGTCAACTTATTTTTCTGAATAGCTTTTCCATATCCTATGCCAATATGTGTTCTGCATTGATTAGATAAGTGTCCAAATATTCTAAAAACATAAAATCTTACATTCATTCTAAATTTTTTTGAATTGTGACCAAGTTTGTTGCATTTAGAACATTGACCAGTGGGTGCATTAGTGTTCTGATTGTTTCTAGATCTACACTTATTTTCTCTATGACCATACTTGTTATAGTTATAGCCTTTCCCATTAAATTTGTATGCATTAGGTTGTCTTACTGGTTTGCTATGATCATGATTTTTTGCAGTACTAGAGCTTTCACCAACTTCAAAGCCAAGACCATTAGTATCTCCATTAGGTTTCTAATTTTTCAGCATATCATCAAGTTCTTCTGAACTTTTCTTAAATTTATCCTTATGTTGATTTACAGTAGCCAACTCATTTTCCAAGAAATCTTTCTATCTCATGAGTTCAGTTTTATCATGTTTCAAGTGAATCAGATCTGTCTTCAACATATCATTTTCATGATTGAGTCTTAGATTTTCATTTGCAGCATCATTGATTCTCCTAGCCAAGTCATCTTCATTCTTCTTTATGTTTTCAATGTCTTTACAAAATCTCATAGTCATATCTTGCATCTCATTCCTCAAGGTCATGTTCTCTTGTTTCATCTTGCTTACAAGATCATTAAGAGTTTATTTATCATCATCATCTTTCTGCATCTTCTCATGAATTTCTCTTCTTTTATTTTGGGCAATAGTATAATTCTCCTGAAGTCCTTGAATGATTTCCTATGCAGCCTTCAGATCATCTTCAAGTTTGATATTCTTCAACTTTTCTGCATCATAATCTGCAAGAGCTGTTTCCAATTGCTTTCACAAATTATCCATCTGTACCAGTGTCAGAATCTCCTTCAAGTTGTTAGGCTTTTGAAAAAAGAGGACTAGGCTCTAATACCAATTGTTAGGATACCCAAAGATACTGAGAGGGGGGGATGAATCAGTATCTTGCTGGTTTACAAATTTTCTAATCTTATTAAACAAATTGCATTCCAAAACAGTGTACCAGTAAACAAGAATTAATGCAGTAAATAAGAACAATAACCACAACATAGAAAGCACACCATAACACAATATTTTTAACGAGGAAACCTGGTGTGGGAAAAACCTCGGTGGGATTTGTGACCCACAATATTCACTCACTGGCCGATAAATGAATATTAATTACAATAGGGGCCTGCACATGTAGGAAGGCCAACTGCCTTAAGCTCACTACTTAATTACAAAAAGGGAAGTCTCACTAACTTACAAAGTGGATTATGTAAATCCAAAATCATGTACTGCTTCGATTCAGCATCTGCTATGCTAGGTTCAGTACCAGTTTAAGCTCATAGAATAACCATAAACCTTATTCCAAAATCAGCCTTAATATTCACATAATACTTCTACAATAATCTAACCATGTCCACATCTTAAATGATGTACAAGATCTCATACTTATATATGAGTCCTATTACAATTCTCCTTGTCAGCTTACAAAAAGATATTATAATCAAATACAAAATGTAATAAACAAAATCCCGTCGGCTGGGTTGTCGGTAATCATCTTTGTCGCAGTCGGTGTAGAGTCTACTGTTGCCAGTGCCATATGATTACAAGGTTGTCATCAATTACAATACCTTCAATCACCTACAATTTCTCATTGGAGTGTGCATTTACCAACACCCTTTGCCAACAATGACAAAGTAATGCAAATTATTCCCTTTTTTGCTTAATATAAAAAAAGAGTATATGTTCATGACAATAAAGAGTAAAACTTCTCAAAAAGAGATTTAAAGTTTTGCATAAAATTCTTCATGTCTGAAGACCATGAATCAAGAAGTGAGGCAGCAATTTCACTCTTGGTCTTCATCTAGAAGGATAATTCTTCCATTGCATCAATAGTGCTCATCTCCTGTGTTACAGTAATAGCTTCCAAGTTTAGAAATCACTTCTGAAGAACCTACAATTTTGGTAATAGAAGGAAGTGGAGCTCTTGTAGATCTTGAGTCTGATTGCAGATCTCTGAGTCAAGCTTTGCAATCTGATGCTGGTGAGTATGAATAGTCTATTCATACACTGTGAACAGATTATATGGCAATTTGAAGTTGTTGATATACTTCTGTAACTCTGATTGGAGTTGACTCTTCTGTTTTAGAGAATCTTCACAAAATAGGTGAGGTTGGAAAATTTTTCTCAAGAGTAGGTTACCTTCACCCATAGATGAACTTATATCATCCTTTTTCTTAAGCAGTTTTTCTCTATCTGCATCCATTTGCTTTACTAATGAAACTTTCAGAGCTTTTTCATGCTTCTTCTCTACAAAAATCTGGGCAACATCTTCTAAATATTGCACTTGATCATCTACTATTGTGCAAAGAAGTTTTAGCTTAGCCACCAAGGAATCGGTACTGGGAAGGTTACTACTGGGGATTAGATTGGAAAGAGTGTCAACAACAAACTTAGTGACATCATGTTCTTTCTTTTTCCTCAATTCTTCCAATCTGACCTGTGCTTGTTGAATGCTCCTCAATAGCTCACTTTCATCAACCGATTAAGTTAGACAGGTAAGAGTCAAATTAGTGGGACCGATGAGATCAACCTACTTGGCTTGATCCCCAGTTGCCTTAGGTGTCTGTCCTGCTTCCTTTGCCTTGATCTCCTCTTGTCTGTTCTTCTGCTCTTCTTCTTTTTCCTCTTCCACTCTCCTCTTCTCTTCTTCTTTCTTCTTCTCCTTCTCTTGTCTCACTTTCTCCACTTTCTCTTTCTCTTGTTTTTCTTTCCCTAGTTTCTCTTTTGTTGCTTTCTCATCTTTTTCTTTCTCCACTCTTTCCTTTTTAGCTTTATCCTTATCTGGAGTGGTATCCTCAATATATAGTGCATCAACATCAATGGGGTCATTTTGTTCTTCTATCCTTTCACCCATACTATTGAATATTTCATCTGGTTTGGTTGTGGATAGGTCAGGCTCTTGCTCAGCCTATCGATTAACTTTAGATACTTTTTTTCATTTTGATAGCTACCTTAACCTATAGATGGTTGTCTTTTTCCACTTTAGGAAGTTTCGCCTCTGAGTAGCTGAAGTCTTCTGCTTCGCATGAAGATGATGCCTTTGTACTTATCAATAATCTCAAACAATTCTGAATTTGAAGCATCTAGAAAATATTGAGCAAAAATTTTCTCCCTGATTTCTTGATCCTTTTCAATGGAAATGCGCCATTTATTGTCAAAAGAATCATACAAAGATTTAGAAGTAACTGATTTAATATTGGTAGGTGACCGATCATTATTACATAAATATTTAATAAGTTCTTGTTCAACATCCTCCTTTTCACTATCATTTAAATTATAAATAACTTTCCTTCTAATATTCTTTAGGGTCCTTTGACAATGTGTCATAGGCTTGTAAGAGGAAATAGCTATATTTACTGGTGCAGAGGTTGCTAGTACATTACTGGTTGACTTCATCTTCTTTCTTGATTGCCTTGTCTTCTTCATTTCTACCTTCGATTCAGTGCCTTCTGAATCTAATGAGTTATTCCTGGTTTTTCTCTTTCTTTCGAATACCTTTGGTAGAATAGCCTCCGGTTTCTTTTTAGCTGGTGATCTCATGGTTTCATCTACTTTGATCGACTTCAAGTTCTCCTTGAGTTGTTTCTACATGTAGGTACATAAGTCACATTCTGCATTCTCCTTGATCATCCTCTAAGCGACATGCACCATAACTATAGGAGCAAAATTCATTCTTCTAGCATAGAATACTCTATACCCACTTACCATGCATGCATATTTCACCAAGTCATCTTCTATAGTGTTAACAGTCATTACTCATTGGTCGCTCATAGAACTAGTGAGCTCTGTCACTTTGGTTTTAGTGATCTTTTGAAGAACAGGGACCTCCCCAACATTGCAGATACCAATCACGACATGAATTACCTCTGGTGTAATATCATGGGTTCTTTCAAGGTACATATTATCACCATGAACCCTACTAAGAATAATCCTAATGTGTTCTTTTGTAAATTCCTTGAGAAAATATGTTGCATTGTGTAGTTTCTTCTTCTTGATTATGATGTACTGAGGTTTGATCTTCTTATCATCTCCACAGAACAAACTCATCTAGGAGTGAATCACTAGAGACCCTAGGTCTTCTAGTTTGCAATCAATATATCCTGAAACATCCCCTTCGACAATGACTCTAATGGGAATTTGAGATAGGGCATTATATTTCATCTTCTTTTTAAGAAACTGAGGTGATTCCTCAGGTTCAGTAGAACTAGGAGGGATTTTAGATGCAGAAGCCATATCTAGATGATTCCAAATGACAAGAATATTTACATGAGAAATACCTTCACACTCTAAACTAGGATTTGTCGATGTTGAGAAAAACACACTTCTTCGGGAGCATACTTTACCGATCTAACATCCACACTGATAGCTTCAAATGGATGCAAAATCTTGTTCAAGATTTATTTCTGACTTCTTTCAAATGCAAGATAAATCGCTCTTGTTGCTCTGCTCAAGCTAGAAAAATTCTTCTTTGAAAATAGGTAAGTAAAAATGATGATGAAAAACACTTTAAAATAAGCTCCTACCTACCATAATAAATGCATCACTGTTAGGGCACAAACCCTAACCTTACCTTTTACCACTTTGTTTCTTCTATCGGTCGACAGGTAACCAATACCGATAAAGGCACTTTACCAATATACTCTGGGGGTTCAAAACATTGTTACCAATATGTTCCCCCTAAGATTTTTGAAGCTTAGTTTGTCGGTTCAGGGGTCTCCACACTGGGTGCGAAAACTGGTACATCTTGTGGCTTCTCTTTAGATTTATTTGTCTAAATATTATCCATATCTGCTTGAACAGTTTTGACATCAATCTTCCCTTCTGGGTTGACCAGTATGTCTCTTGATTGTAGCAGTGTGACCACTACCATGATAGATCAAACAGGTTTCTCTCCAATTGTTTTCCGCTCCATAACCATTTGACCAGTGGTCATAGGTTCTATACTGGTTTGGGTTCCGGTTCATAGGAGGTTCTGGGACAACTCCTTTAGATCTTGGTGCATAACTTCCAGAGTTTTTCATAACTGACCTGCACTCAAAATCTCTATGACCAAACTTTTTGCATGCATAACAGTGACCATTAAACCTACCAGTTCTAGCCACATTGTTTTGTGTGTAAGGAAAATTATTGTAAGCCTTTCTCCTACATACATTGGTAGTATGTCCTTCCTTATGACAGTTGTAGCATACAAGTTTAAACTTTGACTTACCTTTGCTCTTATTATTGTTCTTAGGTGTCAATTTCTCTTTTGGTGCATTACTCCTGGCTCTAGAGGATTCACCTTCCTCATATGCAGAGAAACCAAGTCTAGTGGTATCTTTTGACAGCTTTACTGACTCCAGCTTTTGGTCCAACTTTGCAGCACTCTAGTTGAACTTTGCAAGAATTTCCTTTGTCTTAGTAAGTTCCTTGGAAAGAGCATCATTGGTTTTCATCAAGGTTTCATTATGAGAGATAGCAGTATTTAGGTCTTCTTGCATTTCTTCTTTCTCTTCATTACCCTCTTGCAGATGAGTGATGATGGTACCAATCTCTTGTTTCAACTTAGAGATCTCACGCTCCTTGTCCTTCACTAAATCTTCAGTTTTTCTTTTGTTTTCTAGCTCCTGACTCATCCTAATAGTCAGTCCTTCCAACTCCCTCCTTAGGTTATTTTTGGATTCATTTAGTTTCTCCACTTCTCGGACTAGGGCCTCCATGTCTGCTTCATCAAAAGAGCTGTTTTCAGTAAATTCCATCAATTTCTCAACAAGTTCTCTTCTCTTGGCTAAATAGGATTCATCATAGGCTCTCTTAGACTCAGTAAGATGCTGAGTGAGTTCCCTCATGCTATATTCGCCCATATCTCCTTCCAAGTGGTTAGACTTATAGAAAGGTTGTCTCTGATACCAATTCATGAATAGTAAGAGGGGGGGGGTGAATTAGTATGCCTAACAATTTAATCAAATTCTTAAATAATTTTACTACAGACCAGTGTAGTAGTTTAAACAACAGACCAGTTAAAACATAAACAAGCCAAATAGAAAATAGAGCATTCACCCACATAAGCACAATCACCATAACACAAGATATTTTGACATGGAAACCCAAATGGGAAAAACCAAGGTGAGTAAAACTCACAATTAAACTATTTGCAGAATAGTGATCGGTTAAGGTCAGATTGGTTAAGGTCAGACTGGTTAAGGCCTTACAATGTTCTTCACCAGAATAGGTCTTGTTAGGAATCTAGATCTCTATTAGGAGATAAGTCATATTAAAGACTACCCTATTAAAGGATTTCAAATTCACAACTGTGAACCACCTTGTTAGCAAATTTACAATAGGCTTGGCTGGGCCTATCCGGTTAAGGGTTTCAGACTTGTCGAAGAGATTAGTAATCAACAAGTGAATGATCTAGAAAGTAGCATAGAATGCTTGATTAGATCCTTGATAGTTCTTTGTTAATGAATTGCAACATTACTTCAATCTTCTAACATTTGCACTCACAATATTTGTAGTGAGATACCTTTTTCGCATAGACCTAATCTGTTCTACAATACTCGTACACAACTACTATCCAAAACCCTAGACATGATGTCCTCATATAGGAATCTGATTTCTTGTCAGTCCAATAAGGTTAGACTACAATTTCCTAGGTACAATGCATCTTGACACATTTGGTAACACAGCACAGAAACACCGCTAAAGTGCCACTGGATGATAACTCATCACACTTTACAATTATACCAGTTTATCATAGTATACTAATTACTGATAAACAAAGACTGGTAAACTAGAACATAATGTTTTGATCAAAAATATTAACTGTCACTAGAGGTCCTTGTATCGCTTGGTGTCTTCATACTGCTTGAGGTCTTCGGTCATGCTTTCACCGGTAAGCATCTTCTGCAAAACATTGATAGTCTTCTACAAACAAAGACTATACATTTAATGGCATATTGTACCGGTGTGAACAACACAACACATATTACCGGTTGAGAATAACTCATACATAAAATAAGTGTGTCTCCATCAATGACAATCACAACTAAACATAATCAAAATAACAACATAATCAATTCCTCCAAATGGCCAATAATCTGCCCCTTTGGCATTGATGGCAACACTAGATGTGAAAAATATCTAAGCACCAAGAAATGCCAAACAAGTCTCCCCCAATGGAAGACATGTTAGATATTTGGTTAATCCCAAAGACACTGAGAGGGGGGGGGGGGGGGTGGGGTGAATCAGTGTCTGACTAGTAGATGAAAGATTTAAACTTGTTTGCAACTTTATAAATAAAATTAATATACTAGTAAGCAAAAAACAATGCAGTAAGGAGAAACAAAAGAATCAACATCAATGCACACCATAACACATATATTTTTGGCGAGGAATTCCAGGAAGGGGAAAACCTCGGTGGGATTTGTGACCCACAATATTTATTCACTGGCCAATATGAATAAATATTACTCAATACAATAGGGGCCTACACATGTAGGAAGTCCAACTACTTAGAGCTCACTACTCAACAACAAAAATGGAGTCCCACTGACTACAGAATTGGATGGTTAAATCCAATAACAATGTACTGCTTCAAAATAGCATCTGCAATGCTAGATTTAGTATCGGTTTAAGCTCTATCAAATACCTCTGTCAAAACCTTGCTAGTAAATAGTCTTTGCTCTTCTTTGCTTCTTATTCGCTCTCAAAATAAATACATCAAAGTGCATATACAATTATTTGGTATCATATCTCTATCCTATCACATATACCGCTTACATACACATTTCATTACCTACTTTGCATACTACTTCTCACAAAATGACCTACATGATCTCATACATATATGAGTCTTTACAATATATCATGTTGGCTATACAAATATAATTTACATTACAAACAATATTATTGTCAAGTCAGCTTTGGATGATGGTATGACCTGTTGCCGATGCAAACTGGATGCCGATGTGAATAAACTTGTAGTATCTGTCGGTTCCGATAAGTGAAGTCTATTTCCAGTATAACCTTGTTGCCACTATGAACCTTGTTTCCATCAATGACAATATATACCATTCTCATCTGAGTGTATAATGCCAACAATCTCCCTCTTTGGCATTGATGGAAACACTCATGAGAAAAATCAAAAATTGAAATCCAAAACTGAAAGTGCTCCCCCTGAGCAAATGATCTCCTTCTATTCACTTGTCACCATGCCTTCTCCTATACATTTTTATCATTATACCACTACCCCTTTGACATCAATGACAAAGGATGTCAAAAGTATAAAAAATTCAAAAAAAAAATTACCTAAAACCCTGAAGCCAGTTACGTACAATCTGAAAAATATCCGCCAAAACTAAGTTAAGAATCTACAAAAACTTTGTACTGTCATAAATTATTGTCTTTGTCTGCCTGATCATCCCAGTGAGATAATGTATCTGTTGCTCCGGTGATATTTCTCCTTGAATAGTTGCCCTGGATAGTTCATTTTGGTGTGTTAGTAGATTATCCAATCTAGGACCAAGTTTAGTCTTCAACTCCTGGGTTTTCATCTTCAACCTTTCTTTCTCTCTTTCCAAATTTTCAATATTTTCCTCATAAATAGCCACTTCCTGATCCAAAACTGATGTTAGTTCCAAATAACCAATCATGTTATCTACAATGTCATCAATCTCTTTTTGAGTTTTCTTTATCTGTTCATCAATGTCTTCAGTTAAATGATGAGGTTCACAGGCTTCCCGGTACAATTCCTTATATTCCAAAATGGTGGAATTCAATGCCGGTAGTAATGAATCAATCTGTTCTATACAATCTTGTATTGTTTTGACAAAGAAATCTTCCTTTTCCTTATTAACTCTTTTCTAAATATTTTCCTTATTTATTTTATCTACTATTTGAATGTTAGAAGAAATGAATTTGGACAATGTGTCCAATTTCCTAATTGAGCCAACAATGTGATACCTTGCATGTCAGTGCAATCATTTGCAAAATCAGTAGAGATTCATCAATAGCCTTAAATTCTAAGGCATTTCATTCAGTTATCTTCTTTATTGAGTCAAAAAGTACATCAGTGACATTTGTTGGACTGAAATCCATAGTGGAAGTACTGGGAGAAGTGCTAGGTTCAGCAATAATTTTCTTCTCTTCTCCAGATACCTATTTAGCCACTTTAACCACTTCCTTATTCACTTTCTCTTCCTTGTTTTCATCCTTACTCTCATTCTTTGTCGGTTCAGATTCTATTTGTTCTTGTTCTTTTTCTGCCGGTATCTCAATATTTAGTTGAGTGTCAACTATGTTTACCGGTGATTTAGATTTTCTCTCCTCAGCAATTTCTTTATATAATACAATATTGATGTCCTGAGTGTCAACATTCATTGTGAACATAATGTTTGACTTGGGATAAACATCATCTACTTTCACTTCCTCTAACTTCTCTTTAGGCTGATTTTGCATTTCTGTCGGTGCCTCTGCTACTGCCAGTGGGGTGTCCTATGCCGGTGGAGGTAAGTTATCTTTTATGGTGAGGTCAAGAAAACTACCAACCTTAATCTTACCATTATCTACTTTCTGATATACCTTAGTGAAGGATTTGTCAACTTTTTGTCTCTCTTTTTCTTCCCTTTTCTCTTTCTCAACAAAGAATATGTCCCACTTATCTAGTGTCTCATCTACTATCTCCTTTACTTTGCCCACCATGAGGCTTACTTGTCATTGACCACTTGCAAAAATAGTCTTGTTAGCTTCAAATATCAAATCATCTATTTCTTTCTTAGATTTAATAGGATGAACTGCTAACAATGCCTCAACCTTCAGTTTATTAACTAGTTTCATAATAGGCATTCTCTTGGCTTCAGGTCTCAGATATAAATCATTAGGAAGAACATCTATAACTTCAATAAGAACCTTCTTATATATATATAGATACAAAATTATACTCTCCTTAATAGTATCCTTATAAGAATTATTAAAAAAATCATAGAACTTACTAACATTACCAAGATTTCCTTCCTGAGTTATTTCATTTATTAGCTCTACCAGGGAAAGAGTATCAGATTCCTTTTGTTTTGGTTCCTTTTGTGTAGCCTTATTCTTGGAACCACTCAGCTCTCTCATGACCTATTGTTTCTTTCTTAGAGTCCTTGTCTTCTTTGGTGATGGAGCAGGTGTCGATGAGGGTTTTTTGTTCTTCCTTTCCACCCTTTTGAATTTTGCAGCTTTGTCACTATCACAATCGAATGAGGTAGCCACAGGGGAAATATACACTAATGGTTGTTGTTATGATTTTCTTTCTTGTTCAGCAACACCCCTCATTGGATCTAGTTTCAACAATCCCTTTTTATCAAATTCAACAAACTTCGAAGCATCTTTTATTACTTTGTCTCTTTTCTTCTTCTTCTTCTTCTAAATTTCAACACCTTTCTCAATAGTTTCAAAATTTCCAAAAATCTTTTCGGTCGGTTCCAGTGGAGCATCTAGGAGTATCTTGGCATAAGATTCCAAGATGTGTGAATCCACTTCATAACCCATCTCAGTTATCCAGACAGTTCTAGGTCTAACCACCTCCATCCATACTCCATCTCTTTTAATTACAAAGCATATCTGTTTGTCATATTTGTCAACAATGCTTTGAGGGATTCTTTCCCTTTATCTCATTTTTGCTTGAAAGTCCTTGAAGTATTCTTTTACCTATTTGTCACCATCTGAGCCTATGTCAGTAATTGTCTCCTTTATCTATTTTCCAACAAAAATATCATAGGCAAAGTCTTTGTGGACTATACCGGGAATCACTTTTGAGAAATATAGTATCAGACATACAAGTAAATTGCCAAATTTGAAAGTTCCCTTCTTGTCACCTTTGATCTTATCTAGATTTTCTATCAGTTCATCTTTCAACCACTCACATAGATCAATTTTTGCATTGTTCATTATCATCTCATAAGCACTATGAAAGCATAGACTTGAAATAGAATTTAGCCTATTAGTATGTGCCACCTTATACCCAATAACCATACTTGCATATTTGACATTGTTATTAGTTATGTCATTAACCTTGAGTGATCTATTATCAAATGTTGTGCCAGTTAAGTTCATAACCTCTTTTTTTGGAATTTTCTTTTTCTTCTCAAGCCTAGTGCCAGTAGAAGGTAAACCTGTAACACACCTAATTTCTTCCTTAGTAATTTTGAAAACTGAGTCTAACCATAAATATTCATCATGAACTCTGCTAAGAACATAATAGACAATCTCATCTGAAAATTCAGGAATGTGAAGGGTGTCTACCAACCCTAAATCTTCCATAATCTTGTGTTTCGGTTTGACTACACCTTGTTTTTCAGTGATAACATTCGTGAACATGTTCATTAAATCCTCAAATCCTAAATCTTTAATGTTATAGTGAATGTATGCCCTAGGGTGTTGGCATATGCACACTCCAATGAGACATTGTAGGTGATTGAAGGTTTTGTCATTGATGGCAACCTTACAATCCTATGGCACCAGCAAGGCCTTACACTAGCAAGGCCGGCAAGATAGTTCACTGGCATCAACAAACACATTCTACACCAGCACTCAGGACACTGGCACCAACACAAAGAAAGGAAGTATACTGGCACAAAGGCCGACAGGATTTTGTCATATTATATTTTGTTTATTATTGTAAAAAGTTTATAAGCTGACTTGATATCATTGTAAAATGACTCTTATATATAAAAGAGATCATTGTAGACATTTTGTAAGTAGGTTAAAAAAGTGATGTAAGTGAAAGGAAAAAATATTAAGGTAGACCTATTATGCGAAATATAGGTTAAAAGGTTTATGTAAGAAGAAGAGCAGCAATCGATACTGGATCAAGCAATATAGATGCTATTGTAAAGTAGTACAAGTTATTGGATTTGTATAATCCACATTGTAAGTCAGTGAGACTTCCCATTGAGCAGTGAGCTCTAGGCAGTTGGCCTTCCTGCATGTGCAGGCCCCTATTGTAAGTAATATTCTCTTATTGGCCAATAAGTGAATATTGTGGGTCACAAATCCCACCGAGGTTTTTCCCACATGGGGTTTCCTCATTAAAACCTTGTGTTATGGTGTGCTTTTCATGTGGATGTTCTTGATTCTGTTTATTTCTTTATTTCTTGCATACCGGTACACTATTATATTATGTTCTACATGTTTTAAGTTAAGAGATTCTATAAACTGGTTAGATACTGATTCACCCCCCCCTCTCAGTATCTATGGGATTCCTAACAATTGGTATTAGAGCTTGGTCCTCTATTTTCAGAAGCCTAATAGCTTGAGGAAGATCTTGACACCGGTAAAGATGGAAAATCTGATGAAGCAACTTGAAGTAGCTCTTTTAGACTATGATGCAGAGAAATTGAAAAACATCAAACTAGAAGATGATCTAAAAGTAGCTCAGGATATCATTCAGGCACTTCAAGAGAATCTTACTGTTGCAAGAAAAAAGAGAAGAGAACTTTGTGAAAAGATGCAAAATGAGAATGATGAAAAGGAATCACTTAATGATATGTTAAGCAAGCTGAAACTGGAGAACATAACTACAAAGAATGAGATGCAGGATATGACTATGAGATTTTGTATAGAGATTGAGGATAGGAAGAAGAATGAAGTAGAATTGACCAAAAGACTAAGTGATGTAGCAAATGAGAACACAAGACTTGGCTATGAAAATGACATGTTGAAGACTGATCTGATGCACACTCAGAATGACTCCAATGAACTGATGAGACAGAAAGAAGTCTTAGAAAGAGAACTAGAAACTTCCAATCAACATAAAGAAAAATTCAAGAAAATCTCAGAGGAACTTGGCACCTTACTAAAGAATCAAAAACCTAAAGGTGACACTTCTGGAATTGGCTTTGAAGTTGGAGAAAGCTTCGGTATTGAAAACACATAGGATCACAGCAAACCGATAAGGCAACCTAATGCTTATAAATTCAATGGAAAATGCTTTAACTGTAATAAGTATGGTCATAGAGAAAATGAATGTAGATCTAGAAATTATCAAAATGTCAACACACCCACTGGTCAATGTTCTAAATGCAACAAAGTTGGTCACAACTCTGAAAATTGTAGAATGAATGTGGGATGTTATGTTTGTGGAAGATTTGGACATTTATCTAATCAATGCAGAACACAAACTGGCATAGGTTATGGAAAAGCTATTCAAAAGAATAATGTGACTTGTTATGCATGTAACAAGATTGGGCATATTGCAAAATTTTGTAGAAATAAAGGATCACCAATAGACAGCAAAAGTTCTAGCTTGAAGGGTAAAGAAAAAGTTGAAGAGGTTAAGCAAGAATTCTCAAAACAATGGATTAGAAAAGCTGATCTAAATATTAGGAATACTCCTCCACCGGTAGAACCAATCAATGCTTCACCAGTAGGATAGAGTGATGCTTCACTAGTAGGACAGAGCAGTGCTCCACCAGTAGGAAGTTCTTCATCAAATTGAAGAAAGTTTCCTTGAGGGTTTGGCAATCTAATGACACATGTGCTATTATTCCCTTGGTTCGAGATGAGAAGTTGGAAATTACTTATTACCGGTAGACAATGTTAAGTGAATACTTAACCGACATGCATTTAATGTGCTAGATGGCAAAGTAACACTATAAATTTGAGGTTTTGGCTCCATTTCATTTCACCAAGATTTCAAACCTATGAAGAGCACGAAGATTCCGAGCTAAGGCATTTCGAGCAAGAGGCAAGAACACTTCAAGCAATCATCCATCCTAAAGGCAATAAAAGGTATTTTATCATGGCATCCACCTCTACACTTGAATATGTAGAAAACCCTACTATTGTCAAAGTTATAAAAAGATCTAGGCCCGTATTTCAATTAGTTCCCGAGGTAGAAAAGAAAGATGATACTTTAGGTGTTTTTTCTCAAATTCCTAAAGGAGTTGTTTATGTTGAAGACCCCAGAATTTACATTCACTGCAACATTGAGGAATTAGGAGATGAAGAGATTAAAACAATGTTTAAAACTGTCATATGTGATAACTCCGAAGATGTCAAACCGAAACATAAGATCATTGAAACCCTAGGATTTACAGAGATCCTTAGCATTCCTGAATTCCCCAAGGATGTGATTAGGAAAGACTTAAGCAAGGTACATGGTGAATTTTTCTGGTTAGATGCAATTCACAAAATCACCAAGGAAGCTGTGAAAGTTGTCACAGGGTTACTGACCACTAGTAAAAGGCCAGACAAAACTAAGAAGGTTTCTAATGACCTAGTTACTCAGTTAACTGGTGCCACATCTGATGAAAGGTCCTTAAGAGTCAATGTAATAAAAGATACAAATGTAAGATTTATCAGCATGATATTAGGATATAAAGCAACTCATGTAAATAGACTCAATTCAGTGTCAAGTCTGTGCATTAAGAGTGCTTATGACATGGTCATAGATAATGCAAAGATTGATGTATGTGAGTGGTTGAAGGATGAATTAATTGACAACTTAGGCAAGATTAAGAAGGACAAGAAAGGAACTTTCAGGTTTGGAAATCTGCTAGTATGTCTGATGCTACATATAACCAAATAGGTTTCCAGTATAGGCTACAAAGAACTTGGATATGATATACCAGTAGGTAAACAATTAATAGAACTATTCAATAATATGGGAGAAGATAAGGAAAACAACATCCATGATTTCTTTCAAGCACTTAAGGCCAAAATGAAGAAAAGAATCAGATTATCACAAAAGATTGTTGACAAATATAAGGATGAAATATGCTTTGTAATCAAGAAGGATGAGATCTGGATGGAAGCAGTCATCCCTAGGATAGTTTGGGTAACAGAGATGGGCTACGAAACAGATGATCATATAATTGAAACTTATGCTAAAGCACTTCTAGAAGCCCCTAAAGAACCTAAGGAAGAAGTATTTGGTAGTGCAAAAACTATTGAAAGCCAAATACAATCTAAGAAAAGAGTGAAAAAGGTTGAGGTAGTTGTAAGAAAAGGTTCTAGGCAAGCAAAGGAAATCAAGGATAAAGAATGGAACAAACCAGAATAACAAAAGATGAGTTAGCAACTCGACAACCTGAAACTCACCTATCACCGGTAGGCACTTCTTCAGAGAATGACATGCCTACAACTTTCAAAAGAGTTGTAAGGAAAGGAAATCCCTTACCGACAACCACACCCTCACCTAGGAGGACAAGACAAAAACAAGAAGTAGTGAGATCTCTGGTAAGAAAGGCTACACCAAAGAAGAAGAAACTAACACCCAAGAAGAAGAAGAGGACAAATAAGGAATTGGCCCCTCTTGATATACTGTTGAATGAAATTATAGAGGAAGGGAAATTGAAGAATATAGAGAAACTATATGACAATCTGATAGCAGATGAAAAAGAACAAGTAGAAAATAGTGTTATATTACATATGGACATGTATAAGAAATTTTTGATGGAAGTTGTAGATGAAGTACCAGATGAACTATTCAAAAGACTGGAAGCAAGGAGACAAGTAGTAATAGAACTTGACAAGAAAATCAAGATAGAAAAGCTACTTGTTGTATATCCAGTGAATTCACCCAAAGAAATTGATGACTTAATTGCTGAAGCCAACTGGACAGTATTTTCTACTGCACACCGACACATTGCTTTAATGGTTGGAAGAGTTAATGAGGTGACTGAAGAGACAGAAAATGCATGGGACATTTTCCTAGTAGAAAAAGAAAAACTGGAGGAATACCGGAACCCCAAACCAATAAAGGTATATCAGAAGGAAAGAGACAAGGGTAAAGGAAAGGTTGGTGGACCTCCGAGTATAAAAGTCAAAGATAACTCATCCACACCACCTCCTTTGAATACTTCACCGATAAAAACTATAGAAGATCAACCGGCAGTTGAAAGTATTGATGTAAAGGATGTTAATCCTAATCCCGAAGTCTTATATACAGTGGATGTTGATACTCAAAAGATACACATTGTGGTAGACAAAGATACAACTGATAAGACTGACATGGCTAGTGAGCCTCCGGTAGATGAGCAAACTGAAAACACACAAGAGAAACTGGCAGATGACAAAGAGCAATAGGTAGAGACTCAGACTCAGACTGAGACAATGCAACAAATAGAGAAACAAATAGAGCAAAAGGCTCTGGAACAAGAACAGGTTCATGAGGAAATAGTGCCACCAGCAACTAGTGAAGTACACAAACCATTTCTTAAGGAAATGCAAACACAAATAGACCTACCAGAGGTCAATACAAGCTTGGTTACTTCCACTGGTGGTATTTAGAATGTAGGTTCCTCATCATCAGGCTACAAATCAACTAATGTGACTGAGGTACTCTTAGATTCAATTAAAAAGGTAATAGACTACAACTCACAAGTTTATAAGGCAATAGATGACACCATACCAATTTTGAAGGTAATTGCTCCTAACTGTAATATAGACAATAAATATTCTTTAGGACAACTTGATACCTTGTGTAAATATATCACATAAAACATTGAGAAAATAAAGGAAGAGACACTGAAGGATAAATTGGAAATTGAAAAGCAAAGATTATTTGATGAGCAGATAAAGAAGTGTACTAGAGATTTTGACACACTTCTACTGGAACTGTGTAATTTATTGAAAGAGTAACAAACTTTTTATAAAGACACCTGTAAGACAAACTTTTTGACTATAGATATAGATAAGAAGATGAGCAAGGTACAAGATGAAATCAATAAACTTGCAAATAATTTTGAAACTACAGACTCTAATGACATCTTGACAACCTTTGTCATTGATGCTAAAGGAGGAGTAGTGGGATGAGAAAATTCAACATCACAGGAATCATATGCTCAGGGGGAGCACACACATTTTTGGTAACATTTTTTTTGGACTTCACATTTTTGGATAATTTTTGGATACACTTTTGAAATTTCTCATGAGTGTTGCCATCAATGCCAAAGGGGGAGATTGTTGGCATATGCACACTTCAATGAGACATTGTAGGTGATTGAAGTTTTTGTCATTGATGGCAATCTTACAATCCTATGGCACTGGCAAGGCATTACACTAGCAAGGCTTTACATTGGCAAGATAGTTCACCAGGATCAACGAACACACTGTACACCGGCACTCAGGACACTGGCACCGACACAAAGAAAGCAAGTATACCGGCACAAAGGCCAACAAGATTTTGTTATATTATATTTTTTTTATTATTGTAAAAACTTTGTAATCTGACTTGATATCATTGTAAAATGACTTATATATAAAAGAGATCGTTGTAGACATTTTGTAAGTTAAAAAAGTGATGTAAGCGAAAGGGAAAAATATTAAGGTAGACCTATTATGAGAAATATAGGTTAAAGGGTTTATGTAAGAAGCAGAGCAGCAACCGGTACTAGATCAGGCATTATAGATGCTATTGTAAAGTAGTACAAGTTATTAGATTTGTACAGTCCACATTGTAAGTCAGTGAGACTTCCCATTGAGCAGTGAGCTCTAGACAGCTGGCCTTCCTGCATGTTCAGGCCCCTATTGTAAGTAATATTCTCTTATTGGCCAGTAAGTGATTATTGTGGGTCACAAATCCCACTGAGGTTTTTCCCACACCGGGTTTCCTCATTAAAACCTTGTGTTATGGTGTGCTTTTCATGTGGATGTTCTTGATTCTGTTTATTGCTTTATTTCTTGCATACTGGTACATTGTTATATTATGTTCTGCATGTTTTAAGTTAAGAGATTTTATAAACTGGTCAGATACTAATTCACCCCCCCCTCTCAGTATCTGTGGGATTCCTAACATAGGGTCTTTAGCAAATGCAACTCCCTTCAAGATTTTTGAAAATGCACCAATGGAGTCATCCAACTTTTCTATCTTGGGGATGATCTTAAAGACTAGTCTAGGATGCTTGATATTTTCCATAATAGTAAGGTTTGCAATGAATTCAGGAACGGAAGATGAAGAAGCCATGTCGTAAGATAAATAGCTTTTAACTCAATACCTTGGATGCCCTAAAAAACTCCTTGCTGCTTCACTTCTTGAATGTCGGTGCTCAACTTTTGCACCCTTTGAATGCTTGAATGCTTTGGTAAGTTGAAATGGGAAATTCCAATGGTTTATAACCAGAAAGTTAACTTACAACCATGATAAATACTTCACCAGTTAAGTGAATACTTAACATATGTGTCGGTAAAGAAGAATTGTGACTTCTTACCACCATCTGAGGGTAAAATGCATGATCTTCAGTTAGTTTCCTTACCCCTAAGGATTATTCCTTAGTTAGATGATGAATCTCCTACTGGTGTAGGATTTCTCTGTTCTACCAGTGCAGAGATAGATTCATCATTTCTTTGATCTCTCTTCTTGACCCATTGTTTAGTGAATTCTTGCTTGATTTCATTCACCTTTTCCTTACCTTTTTCATTATATCCTCTGTTGTTTGTCGATACATTCTTGCTTCTGCAAAATCTAGCAATATGCCCAATATTGTTGTATGCATAATAGGTTACATTATTTCTTTGAATAGATTTTCCATAACCTTGCCCAGTTTGAGTTCTGCATTGATTAGATAGATGTCCAAATATACCACAAACATAACATTTCACATTCATTCTACAATTGTCTAAGTTATGACCATTTTTAACCATTGCATGAGTTTGTATTTTGATTATTCCTAAATCTGAACTGATTTAATCTATGACCAAATTTGCTACAATTAAAACATTTGCCATTGAATTTATAAGCATTAGGTTGCCTTACCGGTTTGTTGTGATCATGATTGTTTGCAATTCTGAAACTTTCTCTGTGTTCAAATCTAGGTCCAGTCATTTCTCCATCAGGTTTTTGACTTTCAGCATATCATCAAGCTTGTGTGAACTCTTTTTGAATTTATCTTTGTATTCATTTGCAGCGACCAACTCACCTTCCAGAGTGCTAACTTGTCTCATAAGTTCCTCTTTGTCATGTTGCATGTGAATCAAATCTATTTTAAGCATATCATGTTCATAACTAAGCCTTAGAGATTCATTTGATCTTTCATTAAGTCTTTTGGCCAAATCTTCATCATTCTTCTTTCTATCTTTAATATCCTTACATAGTCTCATGGTTAAATATTGCATCTCATTCTTCATGTTATAGTTCTCTTGCCTCAGTTTTTCTGTAATATCTCTGAGAATTTCTTTTTCTTCATCATCTTGTTTTTGTAGTTGCTCATGTAATTCTTTTCTCTTTTTCTATACCCTGGCCAAGTTTTCTTGAAGTGCTATGATGAATTCTCGAGCAGTTCTGAGTTCATCTTCCAATTTGATATTATTTAATTTTTCTGCATCAAAATCTTCAATAGCTCCTTCCAACTGTTGTCTCAAACTTTCCATTGGTACCGGTTTCAAAATAGATTCCTCAATCTATTAGGCTTCTCCAAATAGAGGACCAGGCTCTGATACCATTGTTAGATATTTGGTTAATCCCAAATACACTGAGAGGGGGGGGGTGAATCAGTGTCTGACTAGTAGATGAAAGATTTAAAATTGTTTGCAACTTTATAACTAAAATTAATATATCAGTAAGCAAATAATAATGTAGTAAAGAGAAACAAAAGAATCATCATCAATACACACCATAACATAGATATTTTTGGCAAGGAAACCTAGTAAGGGAAAAACCTTGGGGGGATTTACGACACACAATATTTACTCACTGGCCAATATGAATAAATATTACTCAGTACAATAGGGGCCTGCACATGCAAGAAGGCCAACTGCCTAGAGCTCACTGCCCAACAACAAAAATGGAGTTCCACTGACTACACAATTGGATGGTTAAATCCAATAAAAATGTACTGCTTCAAAATAGCATCTGCAATGTTGGATTCAGTACCAGTTTAAGCTCTATCAGATACTTCTGCGAAAACCTTGCTAGTAAATAGTCTTCACTCTGCTTTGCTTCTTATTCGCTCTCAAAATAAATACATCAAAGTGCATATCCAATTATTCAGTATCATATCTCTATCCTATCACATATACTGATTACATACATATTTCATTACCTACTTCGCATACTACTTCTCACAAAATGACCTACAAGATCTCATACATATATGAGTCTTTACAATACATCATGTCAGCTATAAAAATATAATTTACATTACAAACAATATTATTGACAAGTTGGCTTTGGATTCCGGTATGATCTGTTGCCAATGTAAACTCGATGTGAATTAAATTATAGTATCCGCTGGTTCTCGTAAGTGAAGTTTGTTGCCGGTATAACCTTGTTGAACCTTGTTGCCACTATGAACCTTATTTCCAATATGAACCTTTTTACCATGAATGACAACATATACCATTCTCATCTAAGTGTATAATGCCAACAAGACAACCAACAATCTCCCACATAAAGATATAGCAATGAAGTTCTGAAACAAAGATCGAACTCCCCCTATGAATAATATCTTTGTAAAGCTCTAAATTACACATATATCTCTCCCCCTAATGTATAACACTCCTTAAGTTTTTCACATTAGTATCTTTCCCCCTTTGACATCAATGCCAGAAATCTGACAAAAATATCAAAGCAAAAACATAAACCACTGAAACACAAAGCTAACTACCAATTGTTAGACAGTTCAAATAACCGAAAGACAACGGAGAGTGGAGGTCTAAATCATTTGTCACAAATTACCGAAACCATTATCAATTAAAAATTTAATACCAGAACCCAAAACATTAATACTAGAATGCTTAAACCAAATACCAGAATAACAGATAAATCAATTAAGCATAAATAATAATCCGAGAATAAATACCATGTAATGCCTGTCAAAATACCCTAAAGAAAGTAGAAAATAGTATACAAATGGAGATAATATATATATTTTTAATTAACATCTAATAACAACTAATGAAACATATAACATCTCCATCTATTTACATTCATTAAATAATTAACCAATATGAACATATATCATTGCTCATTTCATGAAATAATGCAAGCGGAAATAACACAACATAAATAATATTTCTCTAGGGTACTTTAACATCATTACTTAATTCATTCCACAATAATATACTACACACATGATAGGTATATTTAACCTTCATTAATGCATCATATTCTAATTCTTTAACCATGAGATATGCAACCTACAACATTACTTATTCCTCATGATATGCGTAATTTCCTTTCTACCAATGCATCTATGTGTATCATTCCTATTTACTAGATCCAATTAATGTCTTCTAGTATATTCACTTATTAATCTACAAATATTTCACTCTAAATATTATTTAACATTCTAACTAGAATATAAACATTCCATCAAATAATACAACTAGTCTATGATGCAATTCCATTCTATTCCAACTATAATCCACTTTATTTTCATGATTCATAAAATCAAATCTCTACAATAGTACAAATATAATATCTCTAAATTTCAATTTCCAACTACAATTCATGCTACAGATATAAGTACATTAAATACATCATGAGCATAGCTCTTTCTACTAAAAGATAATATCAACTATATACAAAGATATTACATTACATACATTCCATCTTATCCATTACATAAATTTGCTACAAGGTACAACCATAGTACATCATGAAGAAGAATCCATATCCATGCAAGAAGAATCCAAGAGAACACCCCAATGGCTAAAAAGCACCAACCTCCCGACCATGTGGAACCAACGCAACCACCCCCTATGCTAGGAGATGACACAAGGTCCCAACACATACTCTAAACCTAAGATGGCACCTATAACCAAGGAGACTAACCACACAAGGACTCTCTAACAAGAACTTACACATAAACAAAAATGAACTCCAAGAGGCATAAACCTCATCAAGACATAAATGCATCCAATAACAATAATCATAAATCATAAAGGGGAAACACATGTAGGAGTGGAGTGTCATCACATGCCATCCTCATAACATAATAACATAATAACACAAGGCACTAGCCTGATGGACATGTGGAGCCATCTCAACCTATGAGAGACCAAGGGAGATTAGCTTACCATCTTCACGACCTTCTCATGCTTAACCTAAAACATCATCCCTAGGACTAAGTCATGAGGCACAAATCAATTTATCATCTTATTAATTAATCTAACTACCCAACACATCAATTATTAGGTTATCACTTATTTACAAATCACAGAAAACTCCAATGTGCCCTAGTGGTCTAGACTTCGTGCATCCTTACAAGGAACCTCATTAAAGCCTATCTCTCGTGACCCCAATCATCACAAGGAAGCCCACTCCTCCTAACATGGCCCAACAATAAATCGCAAGAGGCTCTACAAACATCATTTCATGAAAATAATACATAAGGCAACCAACAACTTCCACACATACTCTTACAACATAAATAAGGCTACAACAACATATACAACATCAATATAGGAAAATGAGCCTCTTGGCTAGCAATAACAAAGGCATATCAAGCCATCAAATGCTACCATCAAATAAAGAATAACATCATAGCAAGGCCTACTCACTTTCTGGTCCAAAACAACATACAAAATATCTCAATCATCCATGGCCTATCCACATGGAAGCGAGTCTACAATACTCACAATGCATAGAAGAACAAATATACTCAAAACTATCAAAATGCATCAAAAATGGTCAAACCCAAAACTGGAAAATACTAATAGACCTTGAATAAAGCCTCTGGTACAAAAATCAATTCAGGAAAATACTTGAAAACTGACCAAAACTAGGAAAATACAAAACAGAGAAAGGTTAGCGCTTTTGCCCCGCAGGACAGTGATTATGCCACACAAAATAGTGCAAATGCAACACAGGAAAATGCTTTTGCATTGTAGAATCATGCATATGCATTTTGAAACAATGCTTATGTTTCCATATTCACACTTATGCATCCTAAGACAATGCTTATGTTGCATAGAGCAACGCAAATGAAATACAGCAACACAAATGCAATACATGACAATGCTTTTGCACAAAACTTATAGAAAACTCAACAAACTTTTTGGTAAAATAATAAAATACAAACTTAATAAAAATGCTCGAAAAACATATGAAAAAAAATGCCCAGAAATAAGGAATTCTTGGGTATAAAAACAATAAAATAACTCAACCTATAAACCAAGATTTATATCAAATAACTTCAGAACCATTTCTCACAGAGCCATGAAATTCCATACACAGGAAACCAAAAACATATATTCCAGCAACTATACAAAACCCAAATAATATAAAGTTTCTCCCCAAATATTACCTTTCAGCAATAATAAACTATAGAATAAGATATTATTTTAACCCAATACCCAGAACAATGCACACACAATGTATACACAGAAAAGACATTGAAAAACAAAATACAAAGTGAAGAACTCCAACCTGCAACTTGAAGTAATGAAAATGAAGCTGAAGAAGAGCTCCCACAAGCCAAACCAAATCCAATCCAAGCTCCAGCCAAAACCAAGAGAGAAGAAATCCAAAACAAAGGAAGAAGCTTGCTAGAAAAATTTCCAGAGAAGAGCAAAAACCAACCCGAAAAACTTTACGGGAAAGAAAATAAAAAGAAACACTAATCCAAAAACCCTAGCCTCAATTTCTGCCAATCAAAATATTCCATTTTGGAGTATATTTTACCAACCCACCTTATAATATGATTTATTCACCCATTTTGAATTCGACCAATGAGAGTGAAGGGTAGGTAAAGTAAATAAAATATACTTATTCGGCTAAGTGGGAATGTTTTTATTTCTTTATTTAATTTAATGTGTTCATACACCTCACTCAAGAATAAAAGCCAAACTATTAAATAAATATAAGCTATAAATAAATAATCCAAATGGAGATTAAAATCAAATAAACTGAAAGCTAATAAAATAAATTAAAGAACTGAATAAATATAAGATATCAAAGAAATATCAAACCATAGAAAGTCAAATGAATAATTAAATACTCAAATACCATTAAAGATTAAATCACACATATTAAATAAATATTACATAGCACTAAGGCCCATCAAATATTAAATAATCATAAAATCAATAAACGTTAATTATCAAATAAATATAAATATCAAATAATTAAATATTCAAAACTTATAAGTTAAATACATTAAAATAAACATTTCCAAATAGAAAACTACACATCAAGAGCCACATTATTACTCTAACATAATCAAGTAAATCAACTGGCATAAACTGAACTCACAATACCAAAAGACCAAGCTTACTAACTAACATGGTGAATTATGCCAAGACACTAACTACTCGTGGTGAACAAATTAGACCTAGAATATGTGAGGGGAAACTCATGCCATCTTTGAACCACATAATCCATTGGAACTAAAGACACTCTTAGACCTGTGAAGCTAGGCGGAGTCGATGTTTGGTACCTGCAAGATCCTACAACCACAAAACGACAATACAACATATACATATACATATATAGAACAAGCAAGTGATAGAGAATCACGACAACACATCCCGCTCGCAATGAGTGATTTTGAATCATCTCTATCACGAAGATAGTCAAACAATAGTCAAACACATCTCATCATATGTAATCATAATCATCATCAAAACCATGATAAATCTAATCTATCAATAATCCATCATGTAGTGAGCATATAAAATCCATTGAGTACATATATCATCGAATCACATGATCAATCATGATAGCATCAACATCCATATAGATAATCAAAATAGCATATGTCCAATAGTGTCTAACATTAATCATAAGTCACTGAAGCATATGAGTAATCATCATCCAAATCATCAAAATATAGTCTAGATAAGTCTATCAAGCATAATATGAAAGTCAACTCTAGTCAAAATAAGTCAAATCAAGGGTGGACACTACATTCTCCCCACCTTTGCCTAGGCTAACTCCTAGAAGCCTAAGTAAAAATAGGGATATAGCTCTCTCATCTACACAACATCCTCCCAAGTAGCTGAAGAATCATCAATCAGATCTCACTAGACCCTTACCTACTCTATACTCTGACCTCTAAGAGACATCTCTTTGTGCTGTAGAATGTGCATGGGCTCTATAATAAGCTTCCTGTCCTCGACCTGTAAAGAATTCCAATCCAATAGATGTGAAATATTAAGATGATATAACCTCAAAACTGAAACATGAAAGACAACATGGATGCAGGACAAACTAGGCGGCAAGGCAAGGCAATAAGCCACATGACCAATCTGCTCCAAAATATTGAAAGGTCCAACAAACCGAGGCACCAACTTAGAACCTTTTCCGTAACGGATCACTCTTTCACGAGTGAACTCTCAAAAATACCCTATCACCAATAGAAAATTGCTTGTCCACTCGATGGGCATCTACATATTTCTTTTGTCTATCCTGAGAGGCCAACAAATGCTCTCTAATGCGAGCCACCTACTCCTCCATATTTTGCAACATCTCTGATCTAATATGCACTCTATCCTCTAAACGATCCCAACTCAAAGGCATGTGACATGGTCTACCATATAACGCCTGATAAGGAGACATACCAATAGAGCTATGGTAACCATTGTTGTACGCAAACTCAACCAAATAGAGATAATCCTCCCAATGAGACTACTGATCCATCACGTACATCCTCAACATATCCTCCAAAACCTGATTCACCCTCTCTATCTATCCATCTATCTTGGGGTGATAAGTTGAACTAAATTTCAACTGCATACACAAATTATGTTGAAGAACTATCCAAAATGATGATGTGAACACTGGATCATGATCTGATATAATCCATCGAGGAATACCATGCAACCTCACTCCTCCTTCCAAAAAAACTTGAGCTATTGTCATTGCTGTATACGAGGACCTAATCAGAGAAAAGTATGCTACTTTGGTCAATATGTCTACAGTGACCATAATAGCATCATGATGATGTGAAGACATGGGCAATCCAACTATAAAATCCATAGATATAATATCCCATTTCCATCCTGGAACCAAATGTGACTATAATAATCATGCGGGCTGCTGATGCTCTACCTTCACTTGCTGACACTCTAGGCAACATGCCACAAAATTTGCAATATCTCTCCTCATACCAAACCAATGATATATCTGTCTCAAATCTACGTGCATCTTCTTAACACCTGGATGTGCCCAGTAAGGTGCATGATGTGCCTCCGTCATGATCAAATATCAAAGACCATCTGATGGTGGAACATAAATACATCCCAAATGTTTAAGAAGTCCATCTGATTCTACTAAGTAACCTACATATCTTCCCTCAAGAGCTCTACCTATGGTAACCTTTGCAATAATCTCCTCATACCATACATCTAAAGGAAGGGCACTAAGAATAGGGCTCCTCAAATCCACACTAAGGGACATTGTTGAAACCTCATGCCTCTTACGACTCAATGCATCTACTACCACATTCTCCTTACCCTGAATATATCTCACCTCAAAGTTGTACTCACATAAGAACTTTATCCAATGCCTCTACCTAGCATTTAGATTTGGCTACATGAAGATATACTGCAAACTATGATGATCACTGTGCAACTCAAATCTATGTACAAGAAGGAAGTGCCTCCATCTAACCAAAGCATGAACCACTGCCACTAACTCAAGATCATGGGTGGGATAATTCTGCTCATGATTCTTAAGTTTACGCGACTCATATGCAATTAGATGACCATTCTACATCAACACTTCTCCTAGACCTTCCAAAGAAGCATCTGTGCACACCACAAAATTCCCCAAAGGATATGGCACTACTAAAATAGGTGCATTGGTCAAATGCTCCTTAAGGATTAAAATGCTATCTCACACTGCTCTATCCAAACAAACTTCTTTCCTTTTCTCTGAAGAGAAGTGATAGGATGAGCTATCCTAGAGAAATCCTAAACATATCTATGATAATATCCTACTAAACCCATGAAACTACGCACGTCTCCCACATTAGTGGGTGTTGGCCAATCGACAATCATCTGAATCTTCGAGGAATCAACTGCGGTGCCCTCTCCAGAAATCACATGACCAAGATACCTCACCTCTGTCTAAAAGAAATCACACTTTGCCAAATTGGTGTATAGCTGATTCTCCCTAAGAGACTACAAAACCTGTCTCACATGATCCTCATGCTCCTCAACCGATCTCGAATAAATCAAAATATCATCCAGAAATACTAATACAAATATGTCCAAATACAACCTAAATACACCATTCATCAAGCTCATGAAAAATGAAGGTGCATTCATGAGACCAAAAGGTACCACTGTGAACTCATAGTGACCATATCTAGTGCGAAAAGTTGTACAATGAATTTCCATCTCCTAAATCCTCAACTAGTGATACCCAAACTTAAGGTCAATCTTAGATAAAACCTTGGCATCCTTAATCTGGTCAAATAAATCATCTATCGAAGGCAAGGGATATCGGTTCTTCACTGTCACCTTATTAAGCTATCTATAATCAATGCATAATCGAAGAGATTCGTCCTTCTTCTTCACAAATAACATAGGTGCACCCCAAGGGGACACACTAGGACGAATACATCCCTTCACCAAAGACTCCTCCAACTAAACCCTCAACTCATTCAACTCTTGCATGGTCATCCGATAGAGAGCTTTAGAAATAGGCTCAGCTCCTAGCACCAAATCAATCCTGAAATCTATATTTCACTGAGGGGACATACCTGGAATCTCACTAGGAAAAACATCTGCAAACTCCTAAAGAATAGGATACTGCCACAATAAATCCTCTTTGCTAGCTCCCTCATCCACATCCTTCATTCTAACTGCAAACAACTGGCAACCCTTACGCGCACACCTCTTCATTTGCATAGCAGAAATCATGCAAAGAGAGATAGGTCTTTGAATACCTACAATCTCCACACTCTTCCCACTACTATCCTTCCATTGCACTCTCTTACCTCTACAATCTATCTATGCTTGGTGAGATCCAAGCCAATCCATACCAAGAACCACATCATAAGATCCCAAAGACATAACATGAAGATCCACTAAAGTATGGGAATCTCCTAAAACTAAAGGACAATTAAGCACAAGGGAATCCACTACCACTTTGGACCTCGTAGCTAACTCTACCTGCCACCTATCGTCTTGCTTTGCCGTAGCAAGCCCACATCACTCTACTAGAAAAGGAGAAATAAAAGAGTCTCATGCTCTAGGATCAAATAACACTGAACAAGAGATACCACCTATCACACCTGATGTCTCTACAATGGTAGGCTGATGCTCAGCCTGACGGTTATCAACCGCCACAAAAATGCGATGAGACCTACCTACATCTCCAACTGTAGGCTCAGAAGTAGCTGGCTTCTGCTGCCTTGACATCTGAGAAGTATGCTGAGGACAATGAATGACAATGTGACTTGGTTTTCCACAAGCGAAGCAATCTCTCCTGAAAAACACTCTGCTACCTAGTGTTGTACTCGACTGCTGAACACTGCCTCTACTAGAAGCTGGCTATGAACTCTATGTTGGCTGAGAAGGAGTAGGTCTCCTGTCACGCTGATGATTATGACTCCTATCAACCTGAAATTTGGCACCTTGAGCAAAGCTCTACCCCTGAGAAAACCTCTTCTTAAACCGCTAACCACTACAGAAAGAAGAAGGATGGCTCCTAGCATATCCTACAGACTATTGTTGTGGTCCTATCACTGTAGATCTTGTAACAGATGCACTAACTATCTGTCCTCCAGTCACTCCTCTTGATGCTAATGAAAGATTCTCCTCTGCTAGTCTCACCTTCTCCATAGCTGCCTCCAAGGTCTTAGGTTCGTGCATCCGAACCTCTCCACCAATATGATCATTAAGACCTCTCACAAAGTGTTAAATCAACATCGGCTCATCATCAACATATCCAACATATTGTCTAATCTCAAAGAATCTGCACTCATACTGCTCCACAGTCATGCTTTGTTGTCTCAAATCATGGAACTCATCGGCCTTCCTCTACCTCCAATGATTTGAAATAAATCTAGCATGAAACCGCTCCAAGAATAACTCCCATGCTATCACCGCTATGTCCAAATACAACTTCTGTTCCTCCATGTGCCACCATGTCATCACAAAATCATGAAGATACAAAATCACACATCTCGCCTTGGTGTTACTGCTACACTAATGCATAGCAAAACACCTACCTAGGTCCAATAACCATGTATTTGCCTCCATGCCACTGCCTAAGCCATCAAAAGTAGGAGGATGAGTCCTATTTAGATCTTTGATGTGACTAGTTGCAAGTGCCTCCTAGTCCACCTCCATTCTCCTCCTAGGAGAATGTGAATGCTCTCTCTCTCGATGCTCCAAATGATGAGATCCCTCCTATTGGTTCTCCTCCTATCTCGGTCCTAGGCGACCAAGAAGCTCCTGAAGCACGTTCACCAACTATGGAATTGGATCATCTCTAGGCTACTCCTACTCTTGTTCCTCATGGTGTGACTCTTTAGAATCCTTAGGATGAGGGTTCCTACGAGTACCCATGCAATCGACATGATGACTATCTCTACCCCTAACAGGCATCTTATCTAAGCAAATGCAAAGGAAACTATGAGCTTAACATCTAAGGGAACTATAACAAGAAAAGTAAATAGTAGGGATGAAACTGTTGGGCTACCCCATGCCAAATGATACAATGCACAATAGGCTCAATCAAAACCAGAGTACCCGGTGTTGAACATGGGCTCTGATACCAAGCTGTAATTCCCGCCAAAATACCCTAAAGAAACTAGACAATAATATACAAATGGAGATAATATATATATATTTTTTATTAACATCTAATAACAACTAATGCAACATATAACATCTCCATCTATTTACATTAATTAACCAATTAACAAATATGAACATACATCATTGCTCATTTCATCAAATAAGGCAAGCGGGAATAACACAACATCAATAATCTTTCTCTAGGGTACTTTAGCATCATTACTTAATTCATTCCACAATAACATACTACACACACGATAGGTATATTTCACCTTCATTCATGCATCATATTCTAATTCTTTAACCATGAGATATGCAACCTACAACATTACTTATTCCTCATGATATGCATAATTTCCTTTCTACCAATGCATCTATGCGTATCATTCCTATTTACTAGATCCAATTAATGTCTTCTAATATATTCACTTATTAATCTATAAATATTCCACTCTAAACATTATTTAACATTCTAATTCCATGAAATAATACAACTGATCCATAATGCAATTCCATTCTATTCCAACTATAATCCACTTTATTTCCATGATTCATAAATTCACATCTCTACAATAGTACAAATATAATATCTCTAAATTCCAATTTCCAACTACAATTCATCTTACAAATATAAGTACATTAAATAGATCACGAGCATAGCTCTTTCTACTAAAAGATTTCATCTACTATATACAAAGATATTACATTACATACATTCCATCTTATCCATTACATAAATCTGCTACAAGGTACATCCATAGTACATCATGAAGAAGAATCCATATCCACGCAAGAAGAATCCAAGAGAACATCTCAATGGCTAAAAAGCACCAACCTCTCAACCATGTGGAACAACAGGAACCACCCCTATGCTAGAAGATGACACAAGGTCCCAACACATACTCTAAACCTAAGCTAGAACCTATAACCAAGGAGACTAACCACACAAGGACCCTCTAGCAAGAACTTACACATACAACAAGAATGAACTCCTAGAGGCATAAAACTCATCAAGACATAAATGCATCCAATAAGCATAATCATAAATCATAAAGGGGAAACACATGTAGGAGTGGAGTGTCATCACATGCTATCCTCATAATATAATAACATAATAACACAAGGCACTAGCTTGATGGACATGTGGAGCCATCTCAATCTATGAGAGACTAAGGGAGATTAGCTTACCGTCTTCACGATCTTCTCATGCTTATCATAAAACATCATCCTTAGGACTAAGTCATGAGGCACAAATCAGTTTATCATCTTATTAATTAATCTAACTACCCAACCCATCAATTATTAGGTTATCACTTATTTACAAATCACGAAAAACTCCAATGTGCCTTGGTGGTCTAGACTTCATGCATCCTTACAAGGAACCTCATGCAAGCCTATCTCTCATGACCCTGATCATCACAAGGAAGCCCACTCCTCCTAACATGGCCCAACAATAAATCACAAGAGGCTCTACCAACATCATTTCATGAAAATAATACATAAGGCAACCAACAACTTCGACACATACTCTTACAACATAAACAAGGCTACAACAACATATACAACATCAATATAGAAAAATGAGCCTCTTGGCTAGCAATAACAAAGGCATATCAAGCCATCAAATGTTTCCACCAAATAAATAATAACATCATAGCAAGGCCTACTCACTTTCTGGTCCAAAACAACATAGAAAATATCTCAACCATCCATGGCCTATCCACATGGAAGAGAGTCTACAATACTCACAATGCATAGAAGAACATATATACTCAAAACTATCAAAATGCATCAAAACTGGTCAAACCCAAAACTGTAAAATACTAACAGACCTGAAATAAAGCCTCTAGTACAAAAATCATTTCAGGAAAATACAAAACACAGTCAAGTTAGCACTTTTGCCCCACAGGACAACGTTTATGTCACACAGAACAACGCAAATGCAACACATGACATCGCTTTTGCATTCGAGAATCACGCATATGCATTCTGAAACAATGTTTATGTTTCCAGAGTCACGCTCATGCATCTTAAGACAATGCTTATGCTATGTAGAGCAGCGCAAATGAAATACAGAATAACACAAATGCAATACAAGATAACACTTTTGCACAAAACCTATGGAAAACTCAGCAAACTTTCGGGTAAAATAATAAAATACAAACTTAACAAAAAGAATCAAAAAACATATGAAAAGAAATGCCTAGAAATAAGGAATTCTTGGTTATAAACACAATAAAATAACTCAGCCTATAAACCAAGATTTACATCAAATAACTTCAGAACCATTTCTCACAAAGTCGTGAAATGCCATACATAGGAAACCAAAAACATATATTCCAGCAACTATACAAAACCCAAATAATATAAATTTTCTCCCCAAATATTTCCTTTCAGCAATAATAAACTATAGAAAAAGATATTATTTCAACCCAATACCCGAAACAATACACACACAATGCATACACAGAGAAGCCATGGAAAAACAGAATAAAAAGTGAAGAACTCCAACCTACAACTTGAAATAATAGAAATGAAGCTAAATAATAGCTCCCACAAGCCAAACCAAATCCAATCCAAGCTCCAGCCAAAACTGAGAGAGAAAAAATCCAAAACCAAAGAAGAAGCTTGCTGGAAAAATTTCTAGAGAAGAGCAAAAACCAACCCGAAACACTTCATGGAAAAGAAAAAAAAAAGCAACACTAATCCAAAAACCCTAGCCTCAATTTCAGCCAATCAAAATATTCCATTTTGGAGAATATTTTACCAACCCACCTTATAATATAATTTATTCACCCATTTTGAATTCTACCAATGAGAGTGAAGGGTAGGTAAAGTAAATAAAATATACTTATCCAGCTAAGTGGGAATATTTTTATTTCTTTATTTAATTTAATGTGTTCATACACCCCACTTAGGAATAAAAGTCAAACTATTAAATAAATATAAGCTGTAAATAAATAAACCAAATGGAGATTAAAATCAAATAAACCAAAAGCTAATAATATAAATTAAAGAACCTAATAAATATAAGATATCAAAGAAATATCAAACCATAGAAAGTCAAATAAATAATTAAATACTCAAATACCATTAAAGATTAAATCACACATATTAAACAAATATTAAACAACACTAAGGCCCATCAAATATTAAATAATCATAAAATCAATAAATGTTAATTATCAAATAAATATAAATATCAAATAATTAAATATTCAAAACTTATAAATTAAATACGTTAAAACAAACATTTCCAAATAGAAAACTACACATCAAGAGCCACATAATTACTCTAACATAATCAAGTAAATCAACTGGCATAAACTGAACTCACAATACCAAAAGACCAAGCTTACTAATTGACATGGTGAATTATGCCAAGACACTGACTACTCACGGTGAACAACTTAGACCTAGAGTATGTGAGGGGAAACTCATGCCATCTCCGAACCGCATAAGCCATTGGAACTAAAGACATGCTCAGACCTGTGAAGCTAGGTGGAGTCGATGTTTGGTACCTGCAAAATACTGCAACCACAAAACGACAATACAACAGATACATATACATATATAGAACAAGCAAGTGATAGAGAATCATGATGACACATCCCGCTCGCAATGAGTGATGTGGAATTGTCTCTATCACGAAGATAGTCAAACAATAGTCAAACACATCTCATAAACATTTCATCATATATAATCATGAAGTAGGGTTAGTGTAATCATAATCATCATCAAAACCATGATAACTCTAATCTATCAATAATCAATCACATAGTGAGCATATAAAATCCATCGAGTACATATATCATCAAATCAAGTGATCAATCATGATAGTACCAACATCCATATAGATAATCAAAATAGCATATGTCCAATAGTGTGTAACATCAATCATAAGTCACTAAAGCATATGAGTAACCATCATCCAAATCGTCAAAATATAGTCTAGATAAGTCTATCAAGCATAATATGTGTCATGCCCAAACTTTTGGGCACAAGCGAAATAATTTTTTTTTTTAAAACATGTCCTAATAAAACTAAGTTTGCTAAAATAATGCAGTATCAAGTCTTGTCTTAACTAAGTTTGAATTCTTCTTCAACTAAAGTTAATTTAAACAACTATATTAAGTAAGCGGGATAATCTAAATTACATGCGAAAAATTAACTCTCCAAAGAATTTATTATTATCTCATCAATTAATAAATAATAAATTCATTTAAGCAAAAACCCCTAAATTAGTTGACAAGAGATATTAATAATCTCAAATAATCCTTTATTCATTGTAGGAATTTATTAAATTAACTCTAGCAATTGGATTTTTTAAATCTCATGATTTATTTTAACAATAATTATAATGTGTCCAAAATTTGACTAAAGGGCTAAATAAATCCATAATAAAAAAAATTGTCCGATAAAGTTTAATCTCGACAAGCCTAAATTTAGGTGGACTACAATAATCCCCCTCAATAGCCAAATAACTTACAAAAGGAATCATTACAGTTTCCTAAAATATAAAGCTTTAAAGAATTAAAATTTAAACATCATATTCAAATGTTTATATAATCGTATATAAAATATGAATGTTTTAAATAAAAGAATTAAACTCAAGTTAGATTCATACATTCATATTTTTAATTATATATATATATATATATATATATATATATATATATATATATTTTATTTTTTTCACTAAACACATATATATTTATATATGAGGATATTTATTTTCTAAACAAACATTATTATAAAAATACCTCATGTAACCTAATTAAAATGTTATAAAATACCCTTTCATTCTATATTTTTTTTACAACTTCAAAACTACCTTAACCCGAACCGAGTTAGGGTTTTATGTTTTTTGTGCAGGGAGGAGGCCAAATTTGCAAGGCAGAGCCAAGAGAGCCATGGCGGAGGCATTGCATAAGGGGTCACGGGGGTTTCATGGTTGTGCGGTGGTGGTGGAGGCCATGGGGACTCCCTGTAGGGATGGCCGCAACCATGCTTGCAGGTCATGGCCCACAGAGGTGGCCTTGGCCGCCGCTGTGGAACGCGGCCCGCAACACGGCGGCTATCGCCGCTATGGGGTGCCACCCATAGGGGGTCGAAGCCACCCCGTCTTTGGGTTGCGGCCCATAGTGCGATTGCATCTGCCACTGGGGGTCGTCACCCATAGCGTGGGGGGGTCGAGGCTCCCTTTTTTGTTTATTTTTGAAAAAAAATAAAAATTTAAATCTCCTTTTTTTTGTATATTTTTAAAATACAATATATATATATCTATGGTTATAAAGTTTTTTTTAAAGAAACGAAGTTTCAAAGGTAGAGAAATATGAAATATATATATATATATATATATTTCAGGGATAGATTTAGTTTTTTAATTTTGCTTAAATATGAATATATTTTCTTTGCCTTCTAAATCATACAAAAATTAACAAGGTATCGCCAGCATGGAAATAGAGGCAAAATTACTTTTATTTACTTTAAACAATCTATTTATAGTTTTATTTTTTTTATCACATAAAGCAGGTTTTCAAAACTAATAGACTAAAATAAGGTATTTCTTTTTCTATTGTCAATCTAGTTGCTAACTTTAGAGATGGATTACTAATTCTAGATTTATTTACTGCAAATAAATAAAGTGACAGAATTTAATAAATTTTAACAACTATATTAGACTAGAAATCATTTGAAATAATCCTTAGAGATAGACAAATTAAATCTTTCCAACCATAATTTGTAAAAGGGAATAGATATGCTTACTTTTCTCTCATTTCCATTATTTCAATATGCATAAGGAAATAAACTGAACTTTTATTTTATGAAATAACATAAATACAACAAATATTATTTCAAAAACTATAGGAACTTAATCCAAAAATAAACATTTCATTTTTGCAATAATAACTTAATAGAATAATGCATTTCTTTAAAGCATATTTAGAATACAATATAGTCAACATTACAGATGGGTGAGATACCCAAATAGCCTCTCATTTCTACTAATGAGGACTTAAAATAAAATGAGTACATTTCTTTTTCAGAATAAATACAACATATAGCTTTTCTTTTTCATTGCTACAACTAAAATATGGCATTCCATTCCTTAATCTTTTTCTACAAATCAAGTAAAAACCAACAACTCCTAGATGTCTCTTTCTTTTCTTTTCCAAGCAACCTGCATAAAATCATATGGCTATGACCATGGAGAGCTCACCTCCCAGCCTAGGCTTTCTAGAAGCCACCCCCAAGTTTGGAGAACCAAGCCCTAGACAGGTTACACTCAGGAAAACACAACAAGCAAGGGAAAAACATACAACAAACACTTTCCCAACCAAGGCTACACTTCATCACAAAATGTGATGTTTTTAAATGGGTGGAAGTGGACCAAATACCCTAAGGAGACTGCAAGAATGGTAGATCACAAAGCCATCTCATGGCAAACAAAGATATATCATAAGTACATTAACCCCACATCCTTATGCCCCCCAAGGCATTCATGCCATACTTTCTTTCCTTATGACCCCCAAATGCATAAACAAGGCCATGTAGCAAGGGTCACATATTCAACCCTTGAGATCACTCTCATAATGAGAGCCTCTCACTCAAGGGCTGTCAAACTCCTTCCACCTACAAGACCATCCTACTCTCCTACGAGTAGAAGGCCTTGGTTACTCCCAAATCACAAGAAAATGCATAAAAAAAATAACAGATAGGTCACATAATAATTTCACAAAGGAAAATACAAGAAAACAACTTTTACATACAAACAATCTTTCCAACATAAACATGCAACATGAAAGGGAAAAGATGAACCAACCTTCAATCTACCCAAAGGTTTGCTAGAACTAGTTTGAGGATGAGTAGCCCAATTCCACAATCCTTTCTTCTACACTTAGCCAAATTTCTATCCCAAAACTATTCTTTTCAAAATTGCAAGATCTCCGAAAATGGAGAGTGGGTGATTACCCACAAAGTCTCTAATCCTTGCCTAAAAAGACCTCAGTGAGAGTTCTCACAGGTTACTAAAACTGAAAAAAGGAAAAAGTAAGAGAAAGTGGGAAAAAGAATCTCACATCAAAAAGGAAGGTTATCTAACCTAGATGGCACCTTCTAAATTGAATTTTCGTTCACCTTAGGAAACCCACTTTTTGAGGTGACTAAACAGTCACATGGGAGTATTCACATGCCTAAAAATACTCCTAACCCATAGGTATACCTTATGGACTTTAGGAAAAACCTTTAAACTACCCCTAGGAGTCCATTTGACCCCTTAGAAACCCATCTGAAGTTAACTTTCGGGTCAAACTTGAGTTGACCACTCCAAAGACTCTCTACCTAAGGAAAATTTGGGACCAAATTCAAATGTTTGAAAAGGCTATGGTTAAAACAACTCCCTCTAAGAGACAAGTCAAAAATCAAGACACAAATCAGCACGTGTCAAGTGACACAATAAAATACATAACAAAATTACACATGGAATTTGTCTCTTGTTGGATTTACACAAATTAATAAATTTAATTTAAAACACATGCAACATTTAATTTCACAAATAAAATACAATACATACGGGCTGTTGTCTCTCCAAATAGACAACCCCTAGTTTTACGAAGGTACATAGGTATAGGTTTGGTTCTCCATAATATTTCCATGGTCACATGGATAATTTTCCTGCGCATCTCAATTACACATTAGTACTTCCAAATAACCTCATATATTATTTAAACACATGAATAAGAATACACATCAAACATTCTACATACAATTTGACATTAACAAATCAATATCTCATATATCCCAATTTATCCACATAAGCCATTATCATAATCCTCATAATTTTGATCCATTCATAAGGTATGCATTCTATTTCTATCATCATAATAAAGTCCTGCAAATCCAATAATGACATACATCATCTCAAAGTTATCCTATTCTAGAATCATATAGAGTTATATATCTATAATGCATAGAAATGAAGCATCAATATACATCAATGTTATCCAAATCATGGAATCATATAAGTTCTAAATCCATAATGCATAAAAATAAAACATCCATAATAGTCTCAACATGAAAATCACTAAAATGCTAGGATGAGTCGGGGTAGGGCCTCACAATATGAAAGTCAACTCTAGTAAAAATAAGTTGAATCAAGGGCGAACAATACATACCATCCACATGACACCAAGATTTATATATGAAAAACTTGTTAAAGGGAAAAACCATGGTAGGAAACCTACCCACAGTCACATAATACTTCTATAGTAAGTATGTGAAATACAATTGAGGGGCCTACACTTGCAAAAAGGCCAACAACATAGAGCATATTGCTCATCACAAAAGAAGCCTCACTGACTACATGGAAATCCAGACTACAATCCAGAAGAAAGAATGAACTGCAAAGATAGCATCTCCTATGCCTGAGTATAGTTCCAGGTAAGCTCAACATTGGAGGACTAAATCCTCTTACATAAACCCAACTTGATCTCCAATGATCGACCAAATTGTCTACCTGAATGATTTTACATTTTTTGCACATTACATATCCATATCCCAGTCCTATGACCATGATCTATAATGAGATCTTACAACATATATATACAAACCCTTGACCATAAACAATCAAGTTAGCCACCAGACAATAAACCAATCACATAATTACAAAACATATCGGCCTTAGACTAAACAAATAATATCCAACTCATAAGACATCCCAAAAACACATCAAGAGGTCCAATCAACATGTTACATTAAGTCGGTCCATAACCTAGATCAACCAAGACCCAATATAGGTCCACATGCTAAAGAAATGAACCCAATCCACCAAGTCTCGAACATGATCACCATTCATATCCTGAATCTCCACCAAAAGCCGCACCAAGACCACTTATTCATATCATCAAATATCTTCATCAAAGCTTTGTCGATGAAACCTGCACTGGAACCACAAACCAAGCTTCCAAGCAAACAAGATAACATATGATCACTAGATCAAAACCAATTGACTCGATATGAACACTAGTAAGACAATTCCATAACCCAAACATACTGGAGCATACCGAATCATGTCGGATCCAAACCAACTAGAAACCACAAAACCTATCGAGACTAGAAGAGTGTTGGTAAAGCATCCAAAATAGCTAGCATTGACATCAATGGAAAAACATCAATGCAACACATAATCAATTCCTCCAAATGGCCAACAAATGGTTCATTGAATTGAATGTAAATGCAATAAATTAAACTATAATATCAAGCTTATCTGGATATATGTACATGCGACCTATATATTTGTACAAATGAAATATTTGAGGCATTGTAACATTAAATGTCATTATGAGATACTTATATGCAATATATTTTTGTTTAACAATGATTGAGATATCTTTTGTATTACTAGAACAAACAACTTCTCCAATTAACCTTTTTAGAACATTGATATTTAGATGAAACTATAAAATAAAGATTACAAAATAGCACAACTTTCATTCTGCTTGATGTGGAAATGAACCATTAGTGCAAGCACATCTGGGTGGTTGGGTTTATGCTAGGTATGCCTTCCTTTTTCTCCCAAAATCGCCCGATCATTCTGAGCCACACCTTAGTGATGCTTTCGTTTGAGTGCTCAAAGTGTGAAAAATTGTCAAACTTTGACATCGCTTAACTTGGAGCCCATGAAATATGTGGATGAGATATCTAAACCTACAGGGTTGTCTGGTAGAGGACTATAAAAACCTCTCCCACTTTTGGATAACTTGGATCCATTTGCTCATGGTCACACTTTTTTTGTCACATAAAAAACCATCAAATGCATTCAGTGCAAGATGGTAAAATAGCACAACTTTTGTTCCACTCATCATGGCAATGAACCATCAACATGAGTGTGTCTGAGTGGATGAGTGTATTCTAGGTATTCCCTTGGTTCTCTCACCAACTCGCCTGATCATTCCGAGCCACACCTTAGCGATGCTTTCCCTTGATCGCTTAAAGTGTGAAAGCTGTCAAACTTTGACGTCACATATCTCAAAGCCTGTGGTACATATGGATGAACTATCTAAACCTATGAGGTCATGTGGTGGATGACTATAAAATTATCTCTCACTTTCAGACAACTCAAATCTATTTTCTCGTGGTTACACTTTTTCTGTCGCATTTAAAACCATCAAATGCATTCAGTGCAAGGTGCCAAAATAACACAACTTTCATTTTGCTAGTCATGGAAATGAACCTTCAGTGCAAGTGCATCTAGGTGGCTAGTTTTATGATAGGAATTCCCTCGGTTAGCTCCCCAAATAAATAAATCATTTTGAGCCATACATTAGTGATGCTTTCCCTTGAGCACTTAAAGTGTGAAAACTGTCAAAATTTGTCGTTTGTATCTCGGAGCCCATGGCACATATGGACAAACCTTCTAAACCTACAAGGTGGTGTGGTAGATGAATACAAAAATCCTCTCTCACTTTTAGACAACTCGAATCCATTTTCTCGTGGTCACACTTTTTCTATCGCATCAAAAACCATCAGATGCATTTAGTGCAAGGTGGCAAAACAACACAAATTTCATTCCGCTCATCGTGGCAATGAACTTTCAGTGTGAGAAAATCTAAGTGGTTGGGTTTATACTAGGTATTCTCTTCTTTTTCTCCCCAACTTTTTTGATCATTCTGAGCTACTTCTTAGTGACGGTTTCCCTTGAGCACTCATAGTGTGAAAATAGTCAAACTTTGACATTGCGTATCTCGGATCTTGTGGCATGTATGGACAAAATGTTTGAACCTATATTATTGTGTTATGGATTAATACAAATACCTCTCTCACTTTTGAACAAATCAAATTCATTTTCTTGTGGTCACACTTTTTCTATCGCATCAAAAACTGTCAAATGCATTTAGTGCAAGGTGGCAAAATAGAAATTTTTTTGTTTTGCTCATCGTGGAAATGAACCATCAGTGCAAGCACATCTGGGTGGTTGGTTTTATGCTTGGTATTCCCTTGGTCCTCTCTCCAACTCATCCAATCCTTCTGAGCCACACCTTAGCAACACTTTCCCTTGAGCGCTCAAAGTGTCAAAATCGTCAAAATTTGATGTCACGTATCTCGAAGCCCATGGTACGTATGGATGAATCGTTTGAACCTACAAGGTCATGTGGTGGATGAACACAAAAAAACTCTCTTACTTTTGGACAACTCAAATCCATTTTCTCATGGTCACACTTTTTTTGTCGCATAAAAAACCATCAAATGCATTCAGTGTAAGGTGCCAAAATAACACAACTTTTGTTTCACTCGTCGTGGCAATGAATAGTGAGTGCAAGCAAATCTAGGTGGTTGTGTTTACTCTAGGTATGCCATTGGTTTTTTCCCAACTCTCCTAATCATTTTGAGCCACACCTTAGCGATGCTTTCCCTTGAGCGCTCAAAGTGTGAAAACCATCAAACTTTGACATTGCATATCTTGAAGCCCAAGGCACATATGGACAAACCATCTAAACCTATAGGGTCATGTTGTGGATGACTACAAAAACCTCTCTCACTTTCAGACAACTCAAATCCATTTTCTTGTGGTCACACTTTTTCGGTCGCATAAAAAATCATAAAATGCATTTAGTACAAGGTGGAAAAATAGAACAACTTTTGTTTCACTCATTGTGACAATGAATTGTTGGCATGAGCACATCTAAGTGGACTCATTTATGCTAGGTATTCCCTTCTTTCTCTCCCCAACTCTCCCGATCATTCTGAGCCACACCTTAGTGACGCTTTCCCTTGAGCGCTTAAAGTGTGAAAACTGTCAAACTTTGATGTCATGTATCTTGGAGCCCATGGTACACATGGAAAAGTTGTCTAAACCTATGAGTTCATGTGGTGGATGAATACCAAAACCTCTCTCTCTTTTGGACAACTCAAATCTATTTTCCCATGCCGAGACTTTTTCTATTGCATCAAAAATTGTTAGATACATTCAATGAAAGGTGGCAACATAGTGCAAATTTTGTTATTCTCATCATGGGCACAAACCGTTAGTGTGATCACATCTAGGTGGCTTATTTTATGGTAGGTATACCCTTGGTTTTCTCCCCAAGTTTCTTGATCATTCTGAGCCACACCCTAGCGATGCTTTCTCTTGAGTGCTCAAACTGTGAAAACTATCAAACTTTCACGTTGCATATCTCAGATCCCATGGCACATATTGATGATTTGTCTAAACCTATGGAGTCATTTTGTGGAAACCTACAAAAACCTCTCTCACTTTCAGACAACTCAATTTTGTTTGCCCGTGGTGAGACTTTTTCTGTCGCATAAAAAATCATCAAATGCATTTAGTGAAAGGTGGCAACATAGTGCCACTTTTGTTCTGGCCATCGTGGGAACAAAGCATCATAAACATATACTCAAAAATGTCATTTAGGCATACAATAAAGGCCCCTAGTCTACTAATTTCCCACTAGCACTAGGAAATAGATCATGAACTGCCTTCGACTATCGAGGGGATGGAGATATATGCAATGCTGGCTCACTAGTCCTCCTTTCTAGACTTCTCTAGAGCTCCAACTGATACAATCAAAACTATAAACATCAATATATAATATATATATAAAATGAAAAGTAGAATGACAAATAATAGAACAATTACTTACTACAGACATATTCATCCACAATGGGGGGACAATCACACTCCAGAGTGACAAGGCCCTACAACAAGCATTATGATAGAAATTAAATTACATAGAAGTATCATTACAATTTTCAATATAGACGATTAAAAGAACAATTGAAATGTACTAATTTATTTCATACCTCTGTCAAAGCTTCTGAATTTTCTACTACTACAACAACACCATGATGCAATGTGGCTTGAACATCAGGAGGAGTATCTAATGTCAACAACTAAAAATGAAAGAATAACTATTATTGAATTATCAAAACTACTAAATATTTTTTACCACACCGTCAATGAATAAAGGTTGTCTCAGTGTAAGTGCATCAACGAACTTCACTATGAGGTGTTGATATGGAAGCTCCAACACCAAACTATTTGACATCCAAAGTGACTTATGAGAAAATCATTCATCTAATGTTGACTATTCATATATAAAATTTGAATTATTTACTGGAAACCTACTCAATCGCTTGATGGTGTCATGTAAAACATGGCTGGGGGAATGTCACACATAGTAAAAACACTTTGACCCTACTTTTTTATCACAATCATTGTAATAATTTACTTATTCTAACACTTAAAAATAAAATTTAATAAAATAAAAAAATTAAGTTTCAAAAATTTACCTGGGTATCAATGCCAAATGTCTCACTCAGCAGAGACTTTGTCATGACCATATTCTCTATAGCAGATAGTTGTCATGTAGGTGTATCCTAACTACTATCAGGTTGATAAGTGCAAAGGGCCCTGCATGACTGACAATAGTGAGATGGAACTTGAGGCCTATAAGATTCATCCACATCAACACATACTAGAGGCTTGACATGCTATATGAGGGTCTAAGTCAATGAGCTAATGGACTCTATGGTATCCACCTCAACACTATCCTTCACAATGGAAGGAATAGTCATGTGCTCTACCATAGGTCTACCCAAGGGTCTTGGTGCTAGGTTTGGGTCATGATGTGCCCCTTCTTTGTCATGTGACAATCCCCCACCCCTACCTTAAAAATTTAGGTAGTCAAAATACTTAGGGATCTCATTGAGGACAAACTCATAATAGAGTTTCCTCAAAAAGTACTGAGGCACCTCATGATTATTACATGGTGGCTGATAAAAAACCATCCACCACCTATCCCAAAAATTACTCCTTATCCATTCATGGTGGAACCAATGGATAGAGAACTTCCTACATCCAGACTGTAAGGGTTGATTGTGTTGGTATTATGGATGTGCTGCATTGGTTTTGTCATTGATGTCAACACTTATCCTTCTGGAGATCTTTGGTTATGTTGAACTAACACATTATGCTCACCGGCAAGTTCAGTGACTTATGCACAGTCACTGATATATTGTTCACCGGTAGGTTATATTGTACACCGACACTGAGGATGACTTGTTATCATCTGGAGATCACTTGGTTATGTCGAAGACATGGTTTGGACACTTGTTTTTGGTATTTTGGTTATTGGTCTAGTCGGGTTGACATATTTGTTGGTACTAGCAAATTGGTCTAGGTTATGGGCTAGCATACATTATCTATTCCAGATCAGCATGACACATTATGGAAATGATTTAATTAATTGGATATTGTTTTAAATGTATTGAGCCGACATGATGCATCGCATCTTGACTCATTTGTAATTTGTTTAATTGTAATATTCTTGGTAAGCCAACCTACACATTTAGTCTTAGGCTTTGGTATATATGTAAGATCTCATTTGTGAGATGATGTAAGGAGAAGAAAGATAATGGTATATGGTATAAGGTTTTGTAACATGGTATGTGTGAATATTGAAGATCATATGAGCAAACCATAAAGAATATTCAAGGAAGGTTTGAAGGTGATTATTAGAGATTAACCAACACTGGATCCAACATTGGAGATGCTACTTTGAGCAGTACATTATCATTGAATTTAACCATCCAATTGTAGTTAGTGTGATTCCTATTTTATTGATTGAGTAGTTAGCTCTAGGCGGTTGGCCTTTCTGCATGTGCAGAACCCATTTGTATACACATACTATCTGTAGTAGTATCATCTGATTGTGGGTAAGGTTTCCCACCATGGTTTTTCCCCTTATAGGGTTTCCACGTACAAATATTTGTGTTATGTGTTATGGATGTTGTTTCTCTTTCTGTTTTATGCATTGAGTTTCACTGGTATTAATATTAACTACTAATCTGTCAATCGACATTAATTTTGGTTTACCGGTATTAAGTATCAAGTTTGATTAAGTTATATTTGGGTTGAAATTAATAGACAACTGATTCACCGCCCCCCACCACTCTCAGTTGCTTCTGGGTCCTAACAATTGGTATGGAAAACTCTAAACCGGTAAGTACTCCTATGACTACAACTAATAAATTGACATTGAAGGATGATTCAGCTCTTTTTAATCCGACAAGATATAAACCTATGATTGGAGGTTTAATATATTTGACACAAACAAGACCTGATATAATGAATGTAGTATGTATTGTTTCAATATTTCAAAGTAATCCTAGAGAAAATCTTGAATTAGCAGTGAAAAGGATTTTCCAGTATCTACAAGACATAACAAATCTTGGTTTATGGTATCCTAAAGATGAAAATTTTGATTTATGTGCATACACCAATGAAAATTGGGCAGGAGATGTAGATGACAGAAAGAGAACCACTGTCGGGGCATTCTTTCTTGGTAGCAAATTGATTTCATGGTTGAGCGAGAAATAGAGTTGTACATCATTATCAACAGTAGAATTAGAATATGTTGCAGCAACAACTAATTGTACTCTGGTATTATGGATTAAACAAATGTTGAAGGACATAAAGGTAAAATGCAAAGAACCTATAATCATTTATTGTGATAATTCAGTAGCAACTAATATATCTAAGAATCCGATATTTCACTCTAAGACTATACATGTTTCTATCAAATATAATTTTCTAAAAGAGAATGCTAAAGCAAAAGAAGTAAGATTGGTTTATGTGAATACTAAAGAGAAGATTGCAGATATCTTTACTAAGCCTTTACCTAAGGAAACTTTTGAATATCTCAAAGAGCAGCTTGGGGTAATACCCTTACCAGTAGAGACTTAGATAGTTGATAACTGGCATCAAACCGACAGAATTAACAGAGAAACCTTTTTCCGGCTTTGATGGAGGAGAGCTACTTCAAAGGGGGAGTAGGTGGTTAAAACAATTTGTTATTGTAATTGGTTGTATGATCTGGTATTTGTATTGCTTTGGAATTTCATGTCAAAGGGGGAGAGATATCTATGAAAAATATTATCCTTTGGGGAGAGATTATTCATTGGGGGAGAGATATATACTCTCTGCATTTGTATTTTGATTTCTAGTATTGACCTATTCTCGAGATTGTTGGTTTTTTGTTTTTGGCATTCTATTTTGGCACTTAGATGTTTTTCCATCTTGTGTTTCCATCGATGCCAAAGGGGGAAATTCTTGGTATTATGAATGTGTTGCATTGGTTTTGTCATCGATGTCAACACTTATCCTTCTAGAGATCTTTGGTTATGTTGAACCGACACATTATGTTCACCGACAAGTTCAATGACTTATGCATAGTCATCAATATATTGTTCAATGATAGCTTATATTGTACACTGGCACTGAGGATGACTTGTTATCATTTGGAGATCACTTGGTTATGTCAAAGACATGGTTTGGACACTTGGTTTTGGTATTTTGGTTATTGGTCTAATCGGGTTGACATATTTGTTGTTACCAACAAATTGGTCTAGGTTATGGACTTACATGCATTATCTATTCCACATTAGCATGACACATTATGGAGATGATTAAATTAATTGGATATTGTTGTAAACGTATTGAACCAGCATGATGCATCACATCTTGACTCATTTGTAATTTGTTTAATTGTAATATTCTTGGTAAGATGACCTACACATTTGGTCTTAGGATTTGGTATATATGTAAGATCTCATTTGTGAGATGATGTAAGTAAGGAGAAGAAAGATAATGGTATATGGTATAAGGTTTTGTAACATGGTATGTGTGAATATTGAAGATCATATGAGCAGACCATAGAGAAGGTTCAAGGGAGGTTTGAAGGTGATTATCAGATCTTAACCAGTACTAAATCTAGCATTGGAGTCGCTACTTTGAGTAGTACATTATCATTGGATTTAACCATCCAATTGTAGTCAGTGTGACTCCTATTTTTGTGATTGAGCAGTGAGCTCTAGGCGGTTGGCCTTTCTGCATGTGCGGACCCCATTTGTATACACATACTATATGCATTATTATCATCTAATTGTTGGTAAGGTTTCCCACCATGGTTTTTCCCCTTACAAGGTTTCCACATACAAATCTTTGTGTTATGTGTTGTGGATGTTGTTTCTCTTTCTCTTTTATGCATTGAGTTTCACTGGTATTAATATTAACTATTAATCTATCAACCGGCATTAAGTTTTGTTTACTAGTATTAAGTATCAAGTTTGATTAAGTTATATTTGGGTTGAAATTAATAGACAACTGATTCACCCCCCCGACCCCCCCCCCCCCACCTCAGTTGCCTTCGGGCCCTAACAGATTGGTTCTAGGGTTCGTGAAAAGTGCACACAGGTTAACTTTGTTTATCTTCTTTTTCTTTACTATAAAATATGATAACATGTTTGCATAAATTTTTTTTTTCTGTTCTCTTTTTTTGGACCACATAATAATTTGACCACTTACTGAACCTACATGGGCTACAATAGATTCTAGTGACTCCACAAGGCTTGTCCTATGAGAGGTTGTGGAATTAGGATCTTTCAGCCTATTTATCAACTCCTCAAGTTCTTTTTTGTTGTTTTCAATTCGTCCTAATATGTTTTCTTGTGTCCCTGGGGAATGCCTAGGAATTGGGGGAGGGGTTGGCTATGCCTCATCTTCAAAAGGGTCTTCATGAGGAGGTGGTGGTGGTTTTTCAATATTTTCAGATGAATTTTGATTTCCTGAAATTCAAAACAACTTTCAATTTAAATACCTAATTTAATCCATATTTTAAAAAAAATTAGAGAGTAAAAAAATAGAAATACATACATGTTCAACCCCCTCGACGTCATGGTGCCATTTTGATGAAGATCTCACACTACTAGAAGCTAAAAGTATGTCTCTATTTGGTGTGTGTAGTTTAGAAGGCGAGACATGCAAGTCAAAATCTAGGACAATAGAAAATGGTTTCCAAAATGCAAATGAATGAACGTTTAAATATTGCATTCTCATTTAGCGCACACCAAATAAGGTGTGCGCCCTAATTGGCATATGCCAAATGGGCTTTTAGGGACCAAAAAGATTTTTGGCATATTTTTGGTCCCCCATCTTGGTTCATACACCCAAGTGTGCGAGCAAGTGTTTTGATCTTTTTTAAGTGTGAAGGAAGTGTGGTAGAGAAGATCAGTCCGTTCTTAACCGGAACTATAACTAGGCATGACAAGATGTTATTCTATTATTTCATGAAACTCTAGATGTAATCTGAATCTTTTTGTAAGATAGTGTCTTCCTAAGGGTTGTAGCCCTCTTTGTTATTATGTTTTGAGAAGTGAGCTCTAGGCATTGTACCTAAATGCATGTGCATTCCCCATTGTAATATTTCATTTACTCCTAACAGGGTATTATCTCATTATGAGTTGGTTCCCACCATGGTTTTTCCCTTGACTAGGTTTTCCATGTCAAAAATATTGGTGTAATGTCTGTTATTGATGTGGTGTTGATTTGTGCTTTAACTATTAATTATCAGATCTAAATTTAAATTTGAGTTTTGTAGGGTTTCTGTGCAAACTGATTCACCCCACCTCTTAGTTTGTTTCCTTGTTTCTAACAAGAAGAGAATCATGTTGCCACCCCAAGATGTTTTGAAATTGAAAAAACATCACCTCTTATGAGAAAGAGCCCCCAATTAGTTGTCATTGATGTCAACATATTCTTGTGTTGCACATAATTGACTTGTTGCAAAGAGTTCATTTGGGTGATTTGTTGCAGATGTGTTCATGCAGATTATTGGGTTTTGAGATATTTATCTCTATTTGATTCAATATGAGTTTCAGTGTTTCGGAAGGTGATTTGGTTGGGTTGTGTGATCTAGTGTGATGGTTGGTTTTTTTGTTGGTTCTGTATTGCATAGTTGTGATTTCTGATTGGATTGCTCTGGACTTGATTCCTTATGTAGTGCAGATTTTGGAGAGTGTTTGGGATTTTCATTTGTGTTCTCAATTCAGATGGTTCATGACTTGGAACTTTGCAAGCACATCTTTGAGTTTGTCAGTCGGTGTTCTTGAGCTTCGGTGATGAAATAGTGATGATTTTTATTATCCAAGTTGTTGTGGTGATTGTGGTGGAAGTCACATTGCTTGTTGAGGTTATTTGATCGTTTCCTATGCATTTTGGTGGTTCACATTGATCATGATGCATGTTATTGAAGATTTTATTGGTCCAGTGGTATTTTTCATGTTATGCGACATATTCAGTGGTTTAGCATGTTGCAGATGATCTTGGCGAATTATTTGGTTGTGTTGCGTGTTCAAGGATTTTATTTGGATCCATTCTATGTCCTTGCTGAAATTGTATTGGTCTGGTTATGGATTTATGTATCATGTGATCTAATTTTGTAATTAGGTTTTATGTGTTGAGCCGACGCTAAGGTCAAGGTTGATGATTTGTATAAATAGGTGATGTAATCATGTAAGTTGTGTGTTTGTGGTTGTATTTGTGATATGAGAGAGTATTGTATCTGTGAACACGTGAATCTATCATTTGGTAGTGGAGAAGAGAAGAGAAGTATTGTTGTGCAAATAGTGTGCTTAACTGAAATTGTAATTAGCAATTTGGAGATTCTATTCTTTCAGTTCATGTAATGTGGATTGTTGTCCAATCTTTATAAGGTAGTGAACCTTCCTAGGGTTGTTGCCCTTTGTTATTTTAAGAAATGAGCTCTAGGCAATGTTCTTGAATACATGTGCATTCCCCATTGTAATATTTACACATAATATTGTAGATTATCATCTCATTGTGGGTAGGTTCCCACTATGGTTTTTCCCTTAACCAGGTTTTCCATGTCAAAAATATATGTGTTAAATGTGTTGTTGATGTGGTGATTATTTCTATTATTTTTGTCTATGATCAGATCTCATGTTAAGGTTAATTGGTTCAAGTTTGGTGAAAAGTAATTCACCCCCCTCTCAGTTTTCCTACATTGTTGTTACCAGCAACAAAATGAAGGTGAGAGTAGTGCTAAGGCACTACCATTTCACCTAGAAAGAGAGGAAGATTGGTTGAAAGACATATACAAGTGAGATCATCTTGTTCTTGAACAAATTCCTTAAATGTTTTACACTTTCCAAGAGAACAAGAACCACCATGATGAAAATGACAATTTCCACTATCTTCTTCATGCTTAGTGCTAAACTTCACAAAGGGAAAAAAAACATTCTTGTCAGATTTCAATTTCCAATAGATTCTAGTTGCTAATTGTTCTTGATCATCAATAGGTGTAGCTTATTCTTTTGATATTTTGGGCAAGGGTTGTTCTTAGAAGAAGAAGGATTGTAATCAATGATTTTCACTTTGCCAATATCAATAATTCCTTTCATTAAAATATGAAAATCAAGACAATCATTAGCATGATGATCATGAGTTTAATGACATGAACAAAAAGGAGTTTTTGAAGAAGAAGCACTTTTAGCTAGATGAATAGCTTCTTGTCTTGCAAGATGGTTTTTGAAGTTGTGATTCATGAATCCTAAGGAGGTCATCCACGTCCAAGTAATTTTTCTAGGATTGTTTATAGGGACACTAATTCCTTGTTCAATTTTTTCAAGTCCTCATCCTCTAAAACCTTGTTTTGATATTATGTTAAATCCACTCCTATAAGAATCCTTTAAATGATAAGGTAGAGGAACATTATAATAAATTTATTTTAAGTTTGTAGTGTAAGAATGTTTAGAAGGAACAAAGGGGTGAGAAGATGAAGAAGAAATATCTTGTGGAGGAGGATTTTACTTGCTATCATCATGCATATCCTCTTTGGTAAATATGGAAGGAAGATCCTTATCATCTAAGGCCTCATCTTTACTTAATGTTATATAGAGAGATAGATCATAAATGAAATGCATAACATAATATTTTATATAAATGTGTTGATGATTAAGATAGGCTCTAGGAGAATAAGGAGGATCTAGAGAGATGGAAACACCAATATCTTGATCTTGTCCCCCTTGAGACAGGGAATGTGTATGAGAAGAACATGGGGCCATGTTGTTCTTCAATGTTTTCTCTCCATTAGAGATAACATTGATAGGAGTATTAGCTCTTTCTTCATTCACATTAGATACCTTAGGAGAGGTACAAGGATTAGGTTTTTCATTAGCATCTCTAGAATTGGGATCTACAAAAGATTTGAGGTGATCTACATATGAAATGAAATTTTCCAAAAACATGGTAATAAAGAAACATGTACTATAAATGAAAGCTTTGAGATCAAATTGATTGAAAGGAAGTAATTTTGAAACTCTAAAAACACAATATGCCAAACTGTTGTGAAAGAAAAGAAGCAATGTATAATGAAACAATCCATTATCCAACACATTATTTTGATAAATATAAGTGAAAAAAAAACTAATCATATATGAAATAGAAAATAAATTAGATCTATTAAATTCCATATTGAATGTTTTAAAATTATATCTGAAAAATTGATGTGAAAATTAAAGAAATCCATGAATCAAATTAATCAAAATAAATTAAGGTTTTTATGAGTTGAATCTCTAAATCTATATAATTTGTTTAAAATAAAATCTAGTTGGCTTGATGATGATGAATTTATGTGTGTTGTCATTGATGGAAACCATGTTTTCTTAGTCATCTAGGTCATCTATACCAATCGGTATAGCCTAACTAGTAGTGGAATTAGTTAGACAACAAAACTACTAAATTACTGTCAACCGGTAAAAAGGAACAAAGTGATGATCAAGAGACTGGTAAAAATGATTGGTGAAGAGTTAGACATTTTCATTTCATAGGAGTGTTGAACATAGAAACACACACCTATGTTCCAAACCGCACCAATAGATTCGGTGTATTAAGCGAGTTATGATGGATTTGCCCATCATAGTCAAGAAGAACACGGAACCGGTATAGCAAAGTTAGTTTGATCGGTAACTGGTAGATTTATTGCTGTGTTTCTAAGTTATGAGTTGTTTTTATGACAAGAGAAAACTTTAATGAGTGGGAAAATTTAAAAGGTGACTAGATTCAATGAACCTACTGAATTGATCCAAGGTTCTTAACCAACCTAACAAAGTTCTTTATAAGGAGGTGTAAGTTGTATGATTTCATATATCAAGAATGAGAATTTGATCGAGCGGTTGAAGGAGAAGCTAGGTATTGATATCTAGTTAGTGATAGAAGCTGAGTAGAAGTATATCTAATCAAGCATAGAGGTGCTAACTTCATATCAGTTGAACTTGTTATCATCCTAATAATTGCAACAAGAAAATCCTCTAACAAGGTCACTCCTAACAGGGTGTGGTAGGATCCTAGCAGGTTCAAAGGTGAAATCCTCTAACTAGGTGACACATTAGCTTGTTTTTGTAAATCCCACTAACATGGGTAACTCCTAATAGGGTTAGGTCCTAACAAGCCCTATTCTATAGCTCTTAACTAGGATAAAACACACTTAACTAGGTGTACCCCTAACAGAGTGGTTGTATGACCTTAACCAGTTAGATCTCTATACTGTAGTTAGAAGATCCTTGTGGGTACTAATTCCCACTGTAGTTTTTTTCCAGTTGGGTTTCCACGATAAAAATAAATTTTTTATGGTTTACATGCTTTGTTGGGTGTTTTCTTATATGGTTATGTTTCTTGCATGCTTATTGATTTTCAAGTTGGTGAAAGTAGTTATCAGATTTATTAAGCTTTTGCCTACATTGATCTACCCCCACTCTCAGTGCCTTATAATTTTATCAATTGGTATTAGAGCCTAATTCCCTTAAGGCTCAACCACTTGGGAAGGATCTCTAAGAATAACATGGGGGAAGGTTCAATGAGTTATAGAGAGATTTCAACCAGGCTTTCAAAAATTTGAAGAAGCCCTTGATGAACTAAAGGTCAAGTACAAAGCTTCATTGGCTAAGAGAAGAAAGATGGTTGAGTAGTTGTTGGAGCTCAATGAAACTAGTTCATTTGAGGAAGCAACTATTGATACCTTGTCTAATGAGGTGGAAAAGGTGAATGATGAAAATAAAAATATGAGGAGAGAGTTGGAAGCCCTTACCATCAGGATGAGCCAAGATTGGAAGCTAGGAGGGCAGCTGAAGACAAAATAAGAGATAAGGAGCATGAGATCTTTAAGTTGAACTAGGAGATTGGTACCTTGCATACACATCTTCATGAGACCAAAGAGGAAAAAGAGGAAATACAAGTTGATCTAGACATAGATATGTCTCTTAGAGAAAGTCTCACAAAGAAGAATGGGGATCTTACCAAGGAGCTAACTGATGCAAATGAGTTACTAGCTAAATTCAACAAGAGCACTGCTATTCTTAATAAGAAAATTTAGACACAAAGGCAGAAAGGAGATACACATGGCTTGGGATACACAACCTTTGAACAAGGAGAGCCATCTGGTACCAAGGACACCATGCATGAAGCCAAATTTGCACCAAAGACCAAGAAAAACACTGGTAATTGAACCTATAAACCAATATGTTTTAACTATCATAAGGTAAGTCATACTACAAATGTTTGTAGAAGTAGATCCAATAATTTTGATGGATATAGACCTAATTCATATGAATTATATAAGCCTAGTACTTTTGATGGATATTTCTTCAATTGCAACAAGTATGGGTGTATATGGTGAAAATGGATAACAACAATAATGATATTGAAAGGCTAAATGAATTCAACCACAAAACCCTAGCCTAACAACAACAAAGATCCACCATAACATATGAAGATTACCTAAGACAATGCAAATCAAACGAAATCACAAAGATTATACCATCACATGTCCAATAGGGTTTGGATCTCCATTCTTCCTATCTCCATTGATCTTGCTTGATATATTTGCTCTCAGATTTTATGTGCACAAGAGCTCAACAAAGAACGAAATGTGGTTGCAAGTAGGATCGCATATGTCGAGTAGTCAATTGATCAAGTAGTCAAGTCATTAGGATGATTGATTAGGGTTTGATAATGAAGGAAGTATCTCCTTATATAGAAGACACTATATGAAATGGAGGGATAAGATTGAGAGGTGTAAAAGGAGGTCAGCTATGATTAGAGGGTAGGTAAAAGAAATAATAAAATAATGAAAGAGGTAGGTAGTGTATGAATTAAGAGATGAATGACATGTGTCATGGGTAGAAAAGGTTAATGAATTAATTAAATAAATAAAGATTTATTTAATTAATAGAAGAAGTGGGATGATTAAATAAATAAAAATATTTATTTAATTTAGGAAAAGGATAATTTAAATAGATAAATGTATTTATTTAAATGAGAAATAAGGCTAGAAGAGGATAAATGAATTAATTAAATAAATAAAGATTTATTTAATTAATAGAAGAATTAAGCTTAGATAATTAAATAAATAAAATATTTATTTAATTAGACTGGACAATTTTGGGTGTCTACATTTTGCCCCTCTTTGAGACAATGCGGCTTGTCACGTTGTTTCAAAGAAGATAAGATGAACTGATACAAATTTGCCCCAAGATGGGAATGATATGCCCCCTCGAGAGATTGGATGAAAATGTTTGAAAATATTGCAGACAATCTCTCGATAAGAAAGACAGGATAGAATGAACTGACCGAATAAAGTGACAAAGTCACAGGATAATGAAGACTGACTCGGGAGGTGAGGGCTAGGGCAGTCTATAAGATAGACCACGAGGGAAAAACATCCTCATTGTCATCTACACATCCAAGAGATCAGAGTGCAGAGAAAGATAGAGCAGCAATAGTCAGCAACGATGGCAATGGCTCACAGATTCGATCACGTTTGCTGATTCCAGAGGCTAGCAGAGGCAGGAGAGCCGGTAAGTACCGCAAAACTTCCTTGTACTTTGTTGCAATACATGTTGTCATTAATGCATCATAGGTAGTGCAATAAATGCATGTTTAGGTATTTCAAACAAAGTCAAATCGATAGTTCTGTGATGAACATACACTGTCGATTGGATAAGCTGTTGAGAGGATACACTCAAGCAAGTCCTCTAGGGAAGACTAGGATAGCAGATAGGACTAGGTTTGACAATTCTGTGATAGAACATATGTTGCCAATTAGGAAACTACTCAAGAGGATACACTCAAGCAAAGGCCCTAGGATAGGATAGATCAAGGCACTTTGTGATGAATAGGGAGTACCAAGATATAGTACTTTGTGATGAACAGGGAGTACTAAAATATGAGCAGCACTTTGTGATGAATAGTGAGTGCAAATGTGAGCAGCACTTTGTGATAAACAGTGAGTGCAAAACATGTAGTACTTTGTGATGAACAAGGAGTACCACTAGGATAGAAGCAACACTATGTGGTGAACAGTGAGTGTCACTAGGACTGAGATGATTGATTTGTGTGACTACAAGAGTATTTGCCTATGTTGGAGTCACGGGAGAGATTCCCATCAACTCAGAGGTTGCGACCTGAGTTGACAGTCGAGGAGTGAGGTGTGATTGAGGCTATGGGATTGAGACATATTCTATATGTGCCTAAGTTTCAAGTGAACATGGGATTGCTGACTGCACTGGCGGAGAGGTGGCACTTAGAGACATGTACGTTCATTTGCCGATGGGTGAGATGACAGTCACCCTTGAGGATGTATATAGGATTCTGCAAATACTGGTCGATGGGGAGTTGATTCCATACGATCGAGACAGAGACAAGGATTCCCTTAGATGAGTGTTCTAGGATCTGAGACTGGAGATGAGGGCAGGACATGTGGCATGGGATACCATGACATGGATAGGATTAGCACTACCAACAGTGTTGGCAGGAGTTATCAGTGGGTTCCTCTGTCCAGATAGGGTGACACGAGGGGTGGCTATAGAGGACATAGGGGCTAGGAGAGATGGTCTTGGGGTGGGTTCTTCCAGGGCTCAGACTCCATCGAGGCCAGCCGGCTCTGAGGGAGGGAGTTCATCGTAGCTATAGAGGGGTCCCTATGTATCAATTTTGTACCATTTTGTATGATGATGTAGACACCTTCGGGTGATTGTAGCCATATGATTTTGACATCATTGTATCATGACACTTATGATTATATATATGAGATGATTCATCTTTGTGGAAACTATATGCATGCGTACCTATGTGATGTATGTTTCTATGTGATGCTTATGATATGGATGCAAATATGTATATGATGAAATACAATATTTTTTTCTTTTATGTTTTTATATGTTATGCTAATGCAAATGTGAATGTATGTAATGTAGATGAATATGATAATGCAAATGTAAATTGTGCTAATAGGTGTTGTGTGCAGGATGTGATGCAGTTGTGATATCTATATGTATGTATGAAATGCTTATATGTGGTAATGCAGGTGCAACTACATGAAATGCAAATGTTTTTGGTGTGTCATTATACTCAGTCATGTGATAGCAAGCTACGTGGACTCGAGAAGGACAATGAAAGTCAATCAAGAAAGGGGGATGAAAGATAGAAGATATGAAAGTGAAAGAGCTTCTTGTGCGTTATCATCATTGAGGTTTATTATGGCAAAATAGGTTATGACAATCGAGGCATATGTTTGACCCAGAAAGTCATTGTACCTGTTTGCATGGAGATAAGATAGTCAACAAGGAATGCCCCAGTTCATACTAGACTCACAGTGTCCTCATATCCTTGGACAAATCATAGCATTACTAAGAGACAATTCACAAACAACAAATACAAATAGGTGACGATACCCCATCCTTGCCTTTCTAGTCAAAGACATCCTGGAGATAGAATCTCTAGTCAGAGACATCCCAAAAAAGCTAAAAGACATGTCACCAAAAAAGATGAAATCAAAAGAAAACCAAGACTCGACACCAACATCCACTATAGTCCTCAAGTTTAGTGTCTCTTGTCACTTGTATAAAGTCTTATTTGATTGTGGTCACAATGTTTACTTTCACAAAAAGGATAGATAGCACTGAACCATATGCTGTCTGAGTCTGTTGAAAGATTTGATTTGTTGAAGCCCATTGTTGCTGCTATGTCTCATCTGAAACTGACTGAATCCATGAAACTGATACTTTATTGTGGAGAAGATGAAACTTTATTGTGGATCTGTGATGCAAATGTTGCTTTATTGTGGATTGTGCGCGGATAGACTGAAGGAAGCTGGAAGAAACTGTACTCCTTGAAACATGTGATGTTCTCAGTTCCACACCCATCACTAGACATAGGATTTGCCTTAGCCATAGATAGGAGCTGATTTATTATGGATAGAAAGGGATGAAAAGGAATGTTTATTATGAATGGCTAACCAATCTTGGGTAGATCAATAACAAGCCATGATGGGAATGGGTAAGTTTATTATGAACGAATAGGTTGTGAGTGTGTGCAAAGTGAAAGGATGAAAATAAATCCTAAAGGAGGGAGGAGCAATGTCTCTATGCATGGCGCTGGTGACCCAGTTTTCACCATGGTACTTGCCTAGGGCGCCACCGAAGTGGTTTTCACCGTTGGACGAAATTATTTCTCTTTACTTTTTTCAATTTTTCAATGTTTTTTGTGTTACAAGGCGCTTGTTTGCCAGGTTTTCACCATGTAACGATTTTTTTTGTTTTATAATTTTTTTTGTATTTTTAAATTTTTTGATTTTTTTGTATTTTTGAAATTTTTAATTTTTTTGTATTTTTGAAATTTTTGATTTTTTTGTATTTTTTGAACTAGGATATTCCAAAGAGCTATGTGTAAAACCTACGAAGGTGTATGTTGTTGATAGGATCCTCCAAAAGTTCACCTTTTGTAGTTGAGAGCTGATATGCCCCAGATCCATATGCTGCTGTAATGATGTAAGGACCAAGCCAATTTGGTTCGAACTTGTCCTTCTTCTCTCTGTCTTGCTGATTTTTGGGATTTTCTCTAAGAACCAAGTCACCTACCTCAAATGTGTGAGGCTTTACCTTGTGATTGTAGTTGCATTGTTCCTTGACTGAATGATGTGTAGCTTGATTGAATGTCTTCCTCGATGAAGGAACTGAGATAGAATTACTAGTGTGTGGACTACACAGGCCCGTATGCATGTCACCTAAAGAAGTTTGGGCATCCCTGATAACAAAGTCCTTCAAGGAAGCTCCATTAAAGGTCCATGATGTATCACTAGAAGGGAAAGGATGTGTGGAACAAGTGGATGAGTTATGAAGGTTTATGATTGCGAAAAGAAGTGAAAGTAGGATAGCATGATGGAGACTTAGGATCAACAAGTATTCTTTTTGACTTAAAATTGTAGAACTTTTGCCCCCAGTTATTTTGGTATTAGGGGAGATCATCTCTTGTTCTTTTTCTTTCATAGGAGTTTTATCCTTGACCTTGATTTTTGCAGAGTCCAATAGCTTTTGATTTTGATTTGGACTAAAGGACTTTTCTTTAGTTTTGACTTTTAGATTTTTCTTTTCAAAGCTTGATTTTTCATCCCCAATGAGTAAGGGCTTTTGTAATTCTTGTTGATCCAAGTCTGGGAGCAGAGAGGAAATGGAATGAGTGGATGAAATGGTAAGGCTATGTGAGCTCTCAAGAGGGCTAGTGATATGCTTAATAGATTCTTCATTGGAACCACTCTTAGGACTATTGATATCAAGAGTTGCTTCCACCGCTAGAGGAGATTTGCATTCAGACTTAGTAGCCACAACACTAGGTGGTTCACATCCAATTCCTTGGCATTGCACATTTCTTGTAGGTTGTTCTTGTTGACTGAATACCTTAGGAGATAGTGGGAGTTGGTCAACATGAAATATATACTCACCACATCCTAGGTCTTTAACCTTGAATTTTTCTTTGAGCTCTGTTTGTTTTGATGTAGAAGCTTTCAATGATTCTAGATCCACATATGTTGAAGATGGAACAGCTTCTCGATTAGCTGGAATTGTTATTTCTAATCTAGGTCATAGATTGTTGCAATATATGAATGGATTTGGGTCAGCATTAACTGTTATTTCAACTCCATTATGAGGAAACTTAATGCATTGGTGATATGTAGACGGGACTGCCCTCATTTCATGAATCCAAGGATGTCCTAGCAATATGTTGTATGTGAGATCCAGATCAAGTACTTGACAAACCACATCCTTTGTAACTAGCCCAACTCTGAGAGGTAAGGTGACTATGCCCTTAGATGAATGCTCTTCATCATCATATGGCTTGATGGTGATTTTGTTTGTAGAATTCATAGCTTTATCAGAATATCCCAATTGTTTAATTGTGCTCAATGTACAAATGTTTAGACCTGCTCCTCCATCTATCAAGACTCATTTGATTCTATGTTTGTGTATGAAGGCTTCAATGTGTAATGGTGCATTATGTGGCTGACTTATAGAGGTGTCATTGGCTTCTGTGAAAGTAAGGGAGTGTGGAATGGAAAGGTATCCCACCATGGCTTGAAACTGGTCCATGTTCAAATCAGTAGGAACAGCAGTGTCTCTCAAGGTTTTGTCAAGAATGGCTTTATGAGCAGGGGATATGCGTAAGAGCTCAAGGATGGAGATGAGTGCGGGTGTCTTCCCTAACTATTCTACAAGTTCATACTCAGGTTTGGTTGATGAGGAGGTAGTGTTCTTGGCTGGAGCACCTTGCAAAGTGATTTTACCTCGATGAGTTGTGACATGACATTCAAAGGTAGGTTCAGAAGAAGATCCAACACCTTTTAAGACAATCTTGGGTCTTTGGGTAGAATTCTCAAGGTTTTTGTCCTTGATGATAATGGTAGAGACGTAATTGTCCATCGAGATGTGATTGATAGTTGAATCATAGTTATAAGATGCTCTTGTATAGTTGGGTTGATCATCTATGGCTCTAGCTTTTCCCTTGTCATGCTTTGGGAATGGTTCCTTAAACATCTCATGTTCTTGATTGGAGGAATGTCCTTCAATCTCAATGTCACCTCTATCAATGAGATCTTGTATGATGTTCTTCAGTCGATGACAATTTCCTGTCTTATGACCCTTGCTCTTATGAAATTCACAATATTTGTCATCATTCCACCAATTTGGTTTGACCTTTGGCTCATATGGAGGAAAATCTGAAATAGTGATTACCTTGTTTGCCACTAGCTTCTTGAAAACTGACTTAAGTGGTTCTCCCAATGGAGTGTACTTCCTTCATGATTTAGAAGTTGTTTGAGTATTCACCTGATTTGACCCAGAAAAAATGAATTTGGGTCACACTGTATTGGCATCAATAACACCATCATTGACTGTGTTCTTGTTTTTATTCCAAAATCTTGGCTTGTCTTTTCCTTTAAAGTCATCTTTGTTTTTATTGAATATCTTAATGACTCCTTGTTCAATTAGGACCTTTTCTGTTGCTAAGCCTTTTTCAATGACGTCCTTGAAGGTGCACAAACAAGCTTTCCTTAGATCATAGCCAATGTCTTTGTTAACATTTTGGGTGAACATCTCTACCATTTGTTTTTGTGGAATTTCACAAGAGTATCTACTAGCTAGATTCCTCCATCTTTGTAAAAATGATGAAAGAGACTCTCCATCTTTTTGCTTGGTGTTGCACAAAGTAGTGACTGATATGTCTGTCTCTATGTTGTAGGAGAAATGTTGAATAAATGCCTCTGCTAGATCACCCCATGACTTAATGCCAGGTGGAAGTTGGGAGAACCATTCCATAGCTTGATCACCTAGGCTTTGTGGGAATAATCTCATCAAATATGTCTCTTCTGCTTCTACCTCAATGCAAGCTGTGAAAAACTATCTTATGTGTGCCTTAGGATCCCCTTTGCCTCTATACTTATCAAATTTAGGTGTCACAAAGTGTGTAGGAAAAGTAGGCATTGGAATGCTCTTGTCAAATGGATAAGGACATATGTCTATCATTGTGTATGTTGGCTTCGGTGTATTTATGTCCTCCATTTTCTTTTGTAAGTCCCTGATTTGTTGCTCCAAATTGCTCTTAGGTGGAGATCGACTTCTTGGACCATACCCTATGCTTGAGGCACCAATTGGAGGAGGAGCATGTTGCATATATGGATGATATTGATCATACACATGTTCATATGGAGGAGGTCTATAGTGATGCTGCATATATGGACCACTTGGTATAGATTCATGTTGAGGAACGAAACATCTGCTTTGTCCATGTATACCATACTCTACAGGCATGTCATGTTCTAATGTGTTGCCCCCAAATTTGACATGGGGTTTCCTTGTGTCCAAATTTTGAGCATGCCTTTGAATATCCAATTGCTTTGGTGGTTGATCCTTAGCATTGATACGTGATTGAGCATATTTCTCTGCATAAGACTTCCATAATGGTCTGCGAAGGTGAGTATCATGTGCTTGACCATGTGTGTATGGGACCTCTAGTTTTTGAAACAAAGATGATGGTGATTCAGGTACCATATGTGGTCCTCTATTGCCTCCACTATTAGGCCTCCTTTGATCCATGTTGGAGTGAGTTTTCTACAAAGGTCTATGTTCTATTATTTGAGACATGTCAAAATCATGAGGTATCTTGGCTCCACTTTGTGCCATCATTTGTAAGAAGTATTGTCTATCCCTCCTCATTATTTTCTCAACCAATCGATTGAAACGATGATCCATAATGGATTCTTCCACATCTGCTAAATGTACTGAAAAGTTGTCCATATCATCATTGTGTGTATCATTGTTGTTTGTAGTGTTCATGTTCTCAACATTTGGAATGTTTCTATAGGCATCCATGTCAGGTAATGTAGTATGATCAGAATTGAAAAAGATATCATTGTCATACTCATAAGAACTCATGTTTGCAGACTCTTGAGCCTCTTTAGTTTCTCTCCTAGATTTTTGAAGACGGGTTTCAACCATGAACTAGGTATTGACCAAGATGTGTGAGACTAGATGAAAATGGAAAAAGTATGGAAGACTAAGAGTTGGAAGGAATGTAAATTAATCTAAGGTGTACTTGCAATGTCCAAAGTGTAAGACCAAGTATGTATGTAGTAGAGTAGGTGTGACTTCCAAAGAGAGGATAGTTTCTCTTGATGAGGTAAGTTGACCTTGACTCTAAGTAAGACCAAATGAGACCCAAAGGTAAGAAACCTTGATGAGGGACCACTTAGAAAAGTGTTGTTATATGTAGTGTGTTGAAAAAGTATAGTGAGGACAAGCAAGTGACCTTTTGACTCAAGTTTAGACAAATGTGAATGTAATGTAAGGTGTAAAGAAATGATGGATTTTGTGAGACCCAAAGACAAGTTGAACGCTAGATGAAAACCTGGAGAAACAACCTAGGAAGCTCAAGAATTCCGAAACTAATTGCTCTTGTTTGCTGGACTGTAAAATTTTTCCAATTTGTGAAGTTGTTGGTTGTGACCAAATCTGAATGTTTGACTATTTTTTGTGACAAGAGGACACAATGTTGATGAGGACTCAATGTTTGCAAGTGTTTAGACTCAAAATGACTCAAAGAAAAGTGTGTTGTTTGATGTAAAAATGTTTTGAATACACTTGAAGACACAAAAGACATAATGTTTTGCTGTTTGGTCTTGAATGTTTTGAATGTTTAAAATAAGTCAAGCACAATTCTTATGGCTGGCCAAGACAATAGTTGTTGATCCCACATGAGGTTTTAGCCTCGAGGCTACGCTATTCAGAGTGGATACTTAGATGCTTGACCTCACTAGCTCCACCCTTGGCACTCACTTCTCGGGTCAGCCAAGCATCAGTCCCCACCAAAACTCCCTGTGGCGAACTTTGTATCTCTACTAAGAACCGTATGTGTGTGGGCCACTACCAGAGGTCCGACCTCCTGCACCAACAACTAGAAGGATTTGGGGTTCTAAAACAAAAAGGTGCTAGTAAGGGCATCCGCTTGTGTGGCCATACATGCGGCACTTTTAGTTCTATAAATACAGAAGGCTCCCAGCCGGTAGGGGTTACGCCCTACAACTGATCAAATAAATTTGATCAAATGGGTTTATGGGGAGACATAGTGTCGGTATGAACTAATCAGCACACGTTATTCATAGTTTTCACCATGAATATAGTTATTTATAGTGGTTTGGAAGAATATGGATTTTCTTTTGCTACCACTTGGGTCATTCTCTTCTCACTAGTAGTCCTAATGACCACACAGGAAGACAGGCCCTCTAAAGATTAAACAAAAAGAGCCTATTGCTCAAGACACAAACGACAATAATTCAATTTTAGTGCACCAATTGAAGTGTTTTCTAGTCTATGAAAATAAGGCACATAGTAAAAATCTAAAAACCCTTGCCAAGGACCTGCAACAAAGATTTATTAGTAGTTTGTATTGTTTCAAATGATCACCCCTTCTTGCAAGCACACAAGTTAGGTAAATTTTAGATCCAAAAGACTGTGAAATAGGGGCCTTCAACAATGCATTTTGTTGACCAATTCAAAGATCTAATTCATCATAAAAAAAATAAAACTTGTAAAATTCCAAGAGATTTCCAGAAATGTAAGAAAATCCAAAAAATTTGCTAATTTGATCCAAAAATTAATTTTTTATGAAAAATCATAAAAAATTCATATAAAATGAAAAATCGATTCAAAAAATCTGAAATTTTTACTGGAGAGTCCTGATGGTGTTACAAACTTGCATAAAAAAATTTCTGCAACAAATCCAAGCAGTTTGTGAGATATGAGTAAAATAATGCAAAACCCTAATTTTCAAAGATCTGATTTTTGAGGAATGATTTTGCATCAAATTTAAAATCACAAAGAATAGATCCTATGTATACTTCTTATATATTTCCAAAAATGTAAGAAAATCCAAAAAATTCATTAATTTGCTCTCAAAATTAATTTTTTATGAAAACTCATAAAAAATTCATATAAATTGACAACATGATCCAAAAAATCTGAAATTTTTTTTGGATCCTTCTGATACGTTACCTTACTTGCACAAAAACTTTGATGCCAAAATTCAAATTTGTTTGTGATATCTGATCAAAATAAGGAAAAACCCTAATTTTTAATGATTCGATTTTTAGGGAAATATTTTGCATCAAAATTAAAATCACAAAGAATAGATCATGTGTATAATTCTAAGTGATCTCCAAAAATGTAAGAAAATCTAAAAAAGTCTCTCATTTTCTCTCAAAATTAATTTTTTATGAAAAATCATACAAAATTCATAGAAAATGAAAATTGGCTCCAAAAATTCTGAATTTTGGATTGAGAGCTTCTGATACTTTTCTCAACCTGCAAAACAAATTTGGTGCAAAATTTCTTATCCGTTTGTGAGATATGATCGAATCTCTCCAAGATCTTGATTTTGTGTCCAAAACCCTAGCTGCACAAGGTTATTTTCCAAATTGTTTTACAAAATAGCAATATAGGGTTAGAAAAATCTGCAAAAAACATAGATCTAAGAAAAATCCATGTCCCATGGGGTGTGCGAAAATGTATATGGTGAAAATGGATAACAATAATAACGATATTGAAAGGCTAAATGAATTCAACCACAAAACCCTAGCCTAACAACAACAAAGATCCACCATAACATATGAAGATTACCTAAGACAATGCAAATCAAACAAAATCACAAAGATTATACCATCACATGTCCAATAGGGTTTGGATCTCCATTCTTCCTATCTCCATTGATCTTTCTTGATATATTTGCTCTCAGATTTTATGTGCACAAGAGCTCAACAAAGAACAGAATGTGGTTGCAAGTAGGATCGCATATGTCGAGTAGTCAATTGATCAAGTAGTCAAGTCATTAGGATGATTGATTAGGGTTTGATAATGAAGGAAGTATCTCCTTATATAGAAGACGCTATATGAAATGGAGGGATAAGATTGAGAGGTGTAAAAGGAGGTCGGTTATGATTAGAGGGTAGGTAAAAGAAATAATAAAATAATGAAAGAGGTAGGTAGTGTATGAATTAAGAGATGAATGACATGTGTCATGGGTAGAAAAGGTTAATGAATTAATTAAATAAATAAAGATTTATTTAATTAATAGAAGAAGTGGGATAATTAAATAAATAAAAATATTTATTTAATTTAGGAAAAGGATAATTTAAATAGATAAATGTATTTATTTAAATGAGAAATAAGGCTAGAAGAGGATAAATGAATTAATTAAATAAATAAAGATTTATTTAATTAATAGAAGAATTAAGCTTAGATAATTAAATAAATAAAATATTTATTTAATTAGACTAGACAATTTTGGGTGTCTACAATGGGCATAGAGATATTGAGTTTAGGTCAAGAGTGAACAATCAAAAATCTTACATGGATTAGAGGTCTAATGGTGAATGGAAGAGATCTTAGAATGACAAGTAAAAGGAAAATAAAAAGGTGTTTTATAGTCTCATTTTTCACTTGGCATTTTTGAAAACACATTTGGAGAGCGACAAAAACATAGAAGAGCATTTTATTATTACTTTGGTGAAGTTGATAACAAATTTTGAAGATTTGTGGAAAAGTGAATCAATGGAAGAGAATTCAGACTAGAAACCCTAGTTGTGAAGAAGTATAAATGTATTTCTTTGTGAATCATAATTTGTGTTTGAATTTTCACAATGGCTATACCACATATTGTTGATATTATTGAAAGACTTCAACTAGACTTTAAGAGACATCATCATAAGTCCATAGAGATAGATCAAGTTGGAGCCCTATCCAGCATGCCTTACGGGGTTTTTCATGTTGAGGGTATTTGATCATACATCCATTGCAAATTGGAGGATTTGGTTACATTTTCCATCTTTGATCAATACTTAACACTGTGTGATGAACAAGGATTGATGAAGGAAGAATTCAGAAGGGTATCTGATAAGGGTTTTTACCTTGCTATAAACTTTCTAGATGATTTTAAAGAACAACACATGAGATATGTCCTGAGTAGGATCAATGATCAGTTTATGTGGTTGGATAGAATACACAATATCACAAAAAGGGCCATCCATGTTGTCACTAGATTATGGGCTACCAGTGAAGTCCCTATTTTGAGAACAATCTTGAAGGAAGAGTTTATCTGACTGGTAAAGTCAAAGTGGGATGGTCATTCCATGACGATGAATGTTGTAGAAGATCCAAAAGTGAAGTTTGCATCCATGGTCATCAGCTACAAAGGATACTAGTCAATCTGGATGAATAGCATTCCCAGAATTGCTATCCACACAACATACCAAATGTTAAAAGATAATACTAACTATGACCTAGCAGAGGCCTTGAGAGCCCAACTAGTATTGAATCTTGAATCAGTCAAGAAGGACAAGTGCCAAAAGTTCAAGTTTGGTCAATTTATTATTGGAATGTTTTTCTATTTAAAAATTTCTTTCTCGGTATAGGTGATATCCAATGGTATGTGGATACACCAACAACCTTACAAATAGAGAACAACATTAAGATTCTTGGTAATGAGTTTACAAAGACTACTGGGGGATACTTAAAAGAATTCAAGAAGAAAATGCATGCCAAAGAGAGGATACCGAAGCATGTGGTGAAAAGGTATGAAGACTCCGTTTATTTTATGGTTGATATTGACACTTCTCAGATGGAGGCTGTTGATCCAAGGACTTCATGGGTCATGCTTATGGGGTGTGAGGTAGAAGAATATATTTATATTATTCATGCTAACAACCTTCTATCTAAACTAGTAGATCCAAGTGTACCTAGGTTTAGTACATTCAAAGAGAAATAAATAAAGGTACATGCCTAATTGGCCAACCAGTAGTAGCCAAAAAGATCAGGAAAGAGGTTGAGGAATTGTTTGTTGCACAAGCCTTCACAAAGGAGATGATTGATGAATCAAGAACTAGATTTGAAGAAAGGAAGGTGATGAATACTAAGAGGTGGGGGGAATTAGTATGCCAAAAATCATTGTACTTAAACACTTTACTAGACTACCAGTGAACCAGTAAAACAGTTTAGCAAACAAACCAGTTAGCACACATGCAAATCAAATACCAAATAATGCATTCACCCATAGAAGCACAAACACCATAACATGAGAAATTTTGACGTGGAAACCCAAATGGGAAAAACCATGGTGAGATGGAACTCACAAGTAACTATCTGCAGAATAGGAACTAGATCGGTTAAGGTCATGCAATGTTCTTTACCAGAACAGATCCTGTTAGGAATCTCAATCTCTGTTATGAGATAAGTTTAGTTAAAGACTACCTTGCTAGAGGATTTTAGATCCACAGATGTGAACCACCTTGTTAGAGGATTTACAAAAGGCTTTTGGGCCTACTCAGTTAAGGGCTTCAGACTTGTCGAAGATGTGAGTAATCAACAAGTGAGTGATCTAGTAAATAGCACAGATTGCTCGGTTAGATCCTTGATAGCTCATCCCTAATGCATTCTAGCATTACTTTAGTCTTCAACACATTCACTCTCTGCCTCTTCTCACAGACTTGAACTTTTCTTCTATCTTTTTTTTACTCACAAAAACTCTTCTTCCACCTTAAACCCTAGCAACTTCCTAAAACCCTAGACATGATGTCCTTATCAAGGAATCTAATTTCATGTCGATCCAATAGGATTACATTACAATTTCCTAGGTTGAATGCATCTAGACATATTCTGTAACACGACACAAAAAGCACCATTAAAGTGTTGGCACCGCCAAACAATTGGTGGATGGTAACTCATCACAAAATGCTGGTTGGTAACTCATCACAGAGTATTACTGGTTCATACAAAATACCGGTTAAAGCAAAATACTGGTTGCTAGTTTAACAATAATGAAGAATGGGAAATATGAGTTGTGTTGCTTCATTCCTTCGTACCACTTGAGATCCTCCAATTGCTTGGGGTCTTCCTACCGCTTCAGATTGGTAAACACTTTTTGCAAAACACCGATAGTCTAAAGACTATAATACATCATACTGGTTGGAACAAATACTGGTTGAGCTTTAACTCATACATACAAAAAGTGATCTCAAATCAAGTGTGTGTCCATCAATGACAATCAAAACATTAATCATCAAAAATGCCAACAATCTCCCCCTTTGGCATTGATGGCAACACTTAGGCAAAGTTTTGACATCTAAGTGTTTTACAACAAAAATATGCCATAATCAAAATTACTCCCCCTAAGAATATACGCTATCCCTTTTGCAAACAAAACAATGTATAACTATTTGTGTACAGAGATAGACATGAAGATATACAGAGCATACATCAAAATTTTAAATACCAGAATACTTCTCCCCCTTTGCCAACAATGACAAAGTACAATTGAACAACCCCTATTTCCATTTGGTATTAAAATAATAAGAGTTTATGACAATAAAGAGGAAAACTTGTCAAAAGCTGATTTAAAGTCCTGCAAAAATTGTTTCATAGATAAGGACCAGGACTCAAGTAGGGAGGTAGCCACTTCTTTCTTTGTCTGCATCTGGGAGACCTGTTCTTCCATGGCATCTATTGTGCTCATCTCTTTAGTCACTATTAAGGCATCCAGATTGAGATAGCATTTTTGAAGTATTTGCAGGCATGGGAGTAGAACCAGTTGTAGTTCATGCAAATCTCAAGTCCAGTTGCTGATTTCCAACTCTATTTTGGCAGACTAGATATGAAACCAATGAACGGTTTACCCATAAGCTATAAAAGAGTCATATGGCGGCTTGAAGGTGCTCATATATAATTGCAAGTCAAATTGAAGCTTTTGCTTCTGTACAAGCACATCATCATAGAAGAGATGGGGTTGGTAAATCTTACTTAGTAGTAGATTCCCCTCATCCAGAGCATCCCTTATATCTTTTTGAGCTTTTTGTAGATCGGACCAGAGCTCATTTAGCTTCTTCACCAGGGCAATGTTGAGAGCATTTTGATGCTCTTTCTTGGCATTTGCCTCTACTACCTCTTCTAGGCTCTACACCTGATCATCCACTACAGTGCATGGGAGCTTCAATTGTGCCAGTGATGAATCAGTACTGGGGAGATTTGTGCTAGGTAACAAACCAGTAAGAGTGTCCACCGCAGCTTGGATCACATCTTGCTCCTTCTTCCTCCTTATCACTTCAAGGCATTCTTGAGAAACCTTAATTCTCTATAGCAGCTCCATTTCATTTGCAGACTGGAGGTCAATAGGACTGGTGAGGTCATCTAGTTTGGCTTGACTATCGGTGGCCTTTGGAGTCTCCATCTGAGTGCTTTTTGCTGCTTCTTCTTTCTCTTCTTCCTTCTTTTTCTCCGCTTCTTTTTGTTGCTCCTCTTCCTTTTCCTCCTCTGCTTTCTTCTTCTCCACTTCCTTTCTCTTCTCCTCTTTCTTATCCTCCTCTTCTTTCTTCTTCTCTGCTTCCTTTCTCTTCTCCTCTTCCTTCTCCTCCTCTTCTTTCTTCTTCTCTACTTCCTTTCTCTTCTCCTCTTCCTTATCCTCCTCTTCTTTCTTCTTCTCCGCTTCCTTTCTCTTCTCCTCTTCTTTATCCTCCTCTACTTTCTTCTTCTTTGCTTCCTTTCTCTTCTCCTCTTCTTTATCCTCCTCTGCTTTCTTCTTCTTTTCTACTTGTTCTGCCTACTTCTCCTATCCTGTTGCTTCTAATGGTGCATCCTAAGTAACATTTTCACCATCTAAGGTGTCTACATCAATGGGGTCCATTGGTTCTGTGACTGGTTATTCTTCACTATCATACACTACATCTGATTTGCCAGTTTCCAGTTCTCACTCAGCTTTTCTGTTGGCTTCAACCACTTGATGCATCTTAAGAGATTCTTGAGCATGAGTATGTGTATCCTTGATCACTTCTTGACCCTTTCCTTCCAGTAACAGGAGCCTTCTTCTTCTCATGAAGAAGAGGCTTTTGTATTTATTCATAACTTTGAAAAGTTATAAATTAGATAAATTAGGAAAATGTTGAGCAAATATTTTCTCCCTCATTTCCTACTCCTTTTCAATGGCAATGTGCCATTTATTGTCTAAAGAATTATACAAAGAATCTGGTGTCTTAGATCTAATTTCTGAAGGCGACCGGTCATTAACACACAAATACTTAATGATTTCCTATTCAACTGCTTCCTTTTCATCATCATTGAAATCATCAAAAAAATCAATTAAATCATTTAGCACTTTTCTCCTAATGTTCTTTATAGTTCTTTGAAAATGTGTCAAAGGTTTATAAGAAGAAATGTCAATATTTACCGGTGCAGATGATTTCAGTTCATTCTTTGTCTTTTTCTTTGTTTGCCTAGTCTTCTTCTTAGGTGGTTCCTCTGACACAGTTTCTTCTGAGTCAAGTGTATTGATTTTTGTCTTCCGCTTCCTCTGGAAGACTTTTGCAGGTGCCGCTTCCAGTTTCTTCTTAACTAGTGACCGCTTGGTCACATTGGGACTGGCTACAGTAACCAGTGTCGATGTTGAAGGTGTTGCCTTTCCTTTCTTTTCAGAGGGTTCTACAACTGGTACAAGACTTTCCAAATAGGTGATGGTTCTCTTTGCCTTAGGATCAAGGGGTGAGGCGATTAGGGTAGAAGCATACTCGTCCAACATATCATACATCACCTCATAGCCGATAGGCTCCACTTCTTCCTGTCTAGGCTCAACAGCCTCCATTATGCATTCACCCACTTTGATGATAAAGTAGATTTCGTCTTCATATTTCTTGACAATGTCACTGGATATCCTCATCCTTAGGCTCATCTTGCTTCTGAACTCATCAAAGTAATTGTTCAAAACTTGAGGGTAACTGGTTCCAACTGCTTGCGGGCTCTCCTTGATTTGTTTTGTTATCGGTTGGTTGGCAGACCATTAAATATCACCTACTCCTAGAAAGTAGCCTTGAAAGTAAAAGAACAACCCAACCAGTAGTTGTCCAAACTTGAATCTCAGTGCATTGTCCTGTTTGATTGACTTAAGATTCAACATAAATTGTCTTTGCATACAAGCGCACAGATCAAACGATGCATCCTCCTTGATCATCCTATAAGCGGCATTTACTGTTGTAGCAGAGACAAAATTAATTTTGCTAGTAGAGAACATCTGGTAACCTATCACCATGCAGGCATACTTGACCAGATTGTCCTTGATTGAGTTGACGGTCATGCCACATGAGTCGCTCACTAAACTGGTGAGCTTGGACATTTCAGTCTTGCTAACCTTCCATAGGGCTGGCACTTCCCCTGTATTGCAGAAACTGGTGATGGCATGAATCACTTATGGTGTGATATCATGTGTTCTCTCAAGATACATCTTGTCACCATGAACTCTATTCAGAATGATTCGAATGTGTTCATCTATGAAATCCTCTAGGAAGTAAACCGCATTGTGAAGTTTCTTCTTCTCCAAGATGTTATACTCTGGTATGATCTTTTTATCCTTCCCACAAAATAGACCTAGCTGAGAATGGATTGTGAGAGACCCTAGGTCTTCAATTTTACAATCTATATAATCACAAATCCCTTCTTCTACTATAACACCAGCCAGTACTTGAGATAAGGCATTATATTTCAACTTTCGTTGTATGAAGTCCATAGAATCAACAGTCGCACTATAACTATCATGAGATGCCAAAACCATGATAAAATAGAAAACTCAAGAAATACCTTTTGGAAATCAAGAATTTAGGGCTTGGTAATTCCACTTCGCCTCACACTTCGATGGTTGCTGAATCACTGCTTTGAGTTCTTCTCTTGACCGTTTGATATTTGCTTCTGAATCTTCTTCAGGGTTTTGAAATTTATTTGAATTGCAACACAAATCACTTTTTCTTCACTCTGCACATGAAAAAATTCTTCACTCAAAAAAATGATAGTGAGAAATGATTTAAAAATTCCTTTTAAACATATTCCTCACCTACCATAATAAATGCTCCACCATTAGGGCATAAACCCTAATTTACCTGTTACCATTTTTGATCTTCTACCAAATGACAGGTGTCACATATCGGTTAAGGTCTTTTACTGGTATAAACTAAGGGTTCAAAAAATTTCACCGTTTGCTCCCCCTAAAATTTTTTGATGCTTAGTTTGTCAGTTCCATGATTTCCACACTAGGTGCAAAAACCGGTTCATCTTGCAACACTGTTGGTTTCTTTTTCCAGGTTTTGTTCATATCCACTTGAACAGTTTCAATATCAATCTTTCCTTTCAGAGTGACTGGTATGTCATCCGATATGTTCTTTCTTGTTCTATAGAATTTGGCAATGTGACCCAGTTTGTTGCAATGATAGCAGACCATTCTAGGTGCTCTCCAAGGTCCATTATTCATGTTACCGTTCTTCCTCCTCCATGTTGCAGCAATGTGACCATGATAATGACAGATCAAATAGTTTTCTCTCCATCCAGTTGCCACTTGATAGCCACCACTTCCTGACTGATGATTGAAGGCATTAAACCGGTTGTGATTCTAGTTCACAAAAGGTTCATAACAGACCTGCATTCAGATGCTCTATGCCCAAACTTGTTGCATGCATAACAATTACTGTTGAACTTATTGGATCTAGGTACATTGTTTATAAAGTAAGGAAAATTATTATAGGGTTTTCTCCTACATACATTGGCAGTATGTCCTTCTTTAAGACAATTAAAGAAAACAGGTTTGAATTTTTGCTTACCTTTACCTTTGAATGTCAGTTGCTTTTTTGATGCTTCAGAATTTGCACCAGAGGTCTCACCTTCATCATGACCGGAATAACCAAGTCCATCAGTATTCTTGATAGGTTTGGTAGATTCAAGCTTTTGCTCTAGTTTAATAGTACTCTTGTTAAACTTAGCAAGTATTTCCTTTGACTCAAAGAGTTCTTTGGAAATAGCAGCATTTGTTTCCATCAAGTTTGCATTCTCGGAGATGGTCATGTTCAGCTCTCCTTGCATGTCTTCCTTTTCCACTTTGCTCGCATGGAGTTGAGAAGCTAGGGCACTAATCTCTTGCTTCAGCTTGGAGATTTCATGATCTTTGTCTTTTACCAGATCTTCATCTTTCCTCTGGTTCTCAAGCTCTTGGCACATTCAAATAGTCAGTCCTTCCAACTCCTTTCTTAGGTTGGAATTGGATTCATTCATCTTTTCTACTTCTTGAATCAGGGCTTCCATGTTTGCTTCATCAGAAGAACTATTTTTCAGCATGTTCTCTCCTTTTTGCTTGAGAGGCCCTATATTTTACCATAAGATCATCATAGGCTTGCTCAAACTGAGTGAGCTGATGAGTAAGTTCCCTCATAGTGTATTCCCCCATATCTCTTTCCAAGTGGTTAGACTTATAGAAAGGTTGGCTCTGATACCAATTGATGAATACTAAGAGGGGGGGTGAATTAGTATGCCAAAAATCACTATACTTAAACACTTTACTAGACTACTAGTGAGCCGGTAAAACAGTTTAGCAAACAAACCCATTAGCACACATGCAAACCAAATAGAAAATAATGCATTCACCCACAGAAGCACAAACACCATAACATGAGAGATTTTGACGTGGAAACCAAAATGGGAAAAACCATAGTGAGATGGAACTCACAAGTATCTGTCTACAGAATAGGAACCAGACTGGTTAAGGTCAGATCGGTTAAGGTCATACAATGTTCTTTACTAGAACAGATCTTGTTAGGAATCTCAATCTCTATTAGGAGATAAGTTTGGTTAAAGACTATCTTGCTAGAGGATTTTAGATCCACAGGTGTGAACCACCTTGTCAAAGGATTTAAAAAAGGCTTTTGGGCCTACCCGGTTAAGGGCTTCAGACTTGTCGAAGATGTGAGTAATCAACAAGTGAATGATCTAGTAAATAGCACATATTGCTCGGTTAGACCCTTGATAGCTCCTCCCTAATGCATTCTAGCATTACTTTAGTCTTCAACACATTCACTATCTACCTCTTCTCACAAACCTAAAATTTTCTTCTATCTTTTTTTTACTCACAAAAACTCTTCTTCCACCTTAAACCCTAGCAACTTCCTAAAACCCTAGACATGATGTCCTTATCAAGGAATCTAATTTCATGTTGGTCCAATAGGATTACATTACAATTTCCTAGATTCAATGCATCTAGACATATTCTGTAATAGGACACAAAAAGCATCGTTAAAGTGTCGGCACCGCCAAATAATCGGTGGATGGTAACTCATCACAAAATGCCGGTTGGTAACTCATCACAGAGTATCACCGGTTCATACAAAATATCGGTTGCTGGTTTGACAATAATGAAGATTGGGAAATATGAGTTGTGCCACTTCATTCCTTCATACTGCTTGAGATCCTCGAACCGCTTGGGGTCTTCATACCACTTCAGATTGGTAAACACTTTTTGCAAAACACCGATAATCTAAAGACTATAATACATCATACCGGTTGGAATAAATACCGGTTGAGATTTAACTCATACATACAAAAAGTGATCTCAAATCAAGTGTGTGTCCATCAATGACAATCACAACATTAATCATCAAAAATGCCAACAAAAGGAAATAACCTCTAGTGTCTCTGACGGTAGAAAAACTAGGAGTGCAAATGTCAAGAAGGAGAAGCCCCCTCCTCCTCCAAAGATACAAATCAAGAGAAAAGAAAAGGAAGATAAGCCTCAAGCACCTAAAGTATTAGAAGCTACAGGAAAAAGAAAGAAAGGACAAGCACAAAGAGTTTTTAAAGCTGTAGCAGAGGAAGAAGTAGAGGAAACTGAATCAGAAGGTGGTAAGAAAGAATTAAGGTCAAGTTGCAAGAAGTCTAAAGTGGTTGGTTCACCCACTTTCAATTCAGTTAAGCCATAGATAACTAAAATTACTTCTCTTGAGAACTTGATGGGAAATATAATGAGTATGGTATATTTATTGGTGTAAATAAACACTAACAATTTTGGTGAGGAAGAGCATAAACAAATTGAAATTCAATTGTTTGGTCTATGAATCAATATAGAAAAGAATTGATTGAATTACAAGGAAAGATACCTGATTCTTTGTTTAGTAAATTGGAAGCTAAATTGTAGACTGCAATTAAGGAGGATAAATAAATGATATTATGTATTTATTCATTTACAACCAGAGACCTCCAAGGAGGAAATGTAGGAAATTATTTCAGAATCAAAACCATTATTTCATACCAAAAAGAGGTTAACAAGATTGCTTGTTGGTGAGTCCCAGTTTGTGTAAGATGAGACTGAGGAAATTTTGAAAAAGTTTTTAGGACTTGAAAAAGAGGAACCAAAGAAGATAGGTTCTTCCAAGGAAGAAGGTCTCTCTAAAGCACTGGTAATTGAAGGTGAACTACTGGATGTGATTGAAATTGATGAGATATTGAGTGTTACTCAAACAAAGAAAGAACCAGAAGGTGGTGCCACATTAGTTCCAACTATCACAAAAGAACAACCAATGATACCGAAAGTTGTTCCAACTAGTAAAGATGAAGAGAAGACAGAGATAGAAGTGAATGCACAAATAGATAATGTGTAAACCATAGAGCCACTAGAGAAGGCAGAAGAGATGATACACAAGAGAGTGTACAAATAGATGTTCTACAAACTACAAAGCCACTAGAGAAGGAAGAAGAGAAGCAAAAAGAAGAAGAACAAGAGAAAAAAGTGACCCAATAGTCATTTACTTTAAAGAAAATCATTGATGATGATGAGGATGATGATATAATGGCCATACAAGGGCCAATAAATATGGATATGTTTAGTCCAACAAAACTAATGGAGATTACATCTGCAATTAAATCCAAGGCCAAGATGAAGATAATAAGAGCTCGGAGGAGAGAAGCTCCAACTATACAAACTACAGTTGACATATTTTTCAATCTATTACTAGAGACTAATATTGATAGTCTCACAAATCCCATTGAAAAACTAGACCACTTGGTCACAACTGTAGTGGAGCAAATGAAAAGTCTTGGGGAGGCTACTCTACATAATGTAGAGAAAGAATATGAAAAGAAAATAATTGAGACATTGATCAAGGCAATTGACAAAGACAAAAAATCTCTTACTATGAATATGGAACAAATTCAAGAAGCCTTGAAGAATGGAGGTAAAATTCTTTCTACAATCTGCAACTTTTCATTGTTCTTTGATGATATTGATAAGAATAGAAAGGAAGCTCAACATGAGCTAAAAAGTTTGAGTGAATCATTTGATCCATTAAATGATTCAACAACAATTTTTGGTAGATCTGTCATAGTAATTCAATATAAGCTTAAGGCTTATGAGACATAATAGATTAAGAGGACTACATCATTGCAGGAGTTACAGACTCATCTAGTCCCCAAATTAGAAATCTTGTAGAGAGGATACAAAGAGACATTTGACTACACCTAAAATGAGTACACTTGATGCTATAGAAGAGCTTTCATACTAGGTCTGAACACACATTGAGATTACATCTACTCTTTTAGAGACATGGGAGAACGATTTTAAAGTCTTGAAGACTAATTTTGCTGATATTTTTTGAAAATGTAATTGTTAACTTTTGAACTCTTATACATTTGGTAATGCAAATTTTGGTTTGTTGTATTCATTTTCTTCAAATGTATTTTCTTACCTTTGTCATTGATGTCAAAGGGGGAGTAGTATAAGTCAGTCAAAATTTTTTAATAGCATGTAATTGTTAAAGGGGGAGTTTTTCATTATGTATTTGATTTGAGTCATGATTGTTGTAATGTGACACTTAAATAAAAACTTTCCTAAGTGTTACTATCAATGCCAAAGGGGGAGATTGTTGGCTTGATGATGATGATATAGTTAAAATAGGTTGTTTGATAAATTTATTTGTGTTGTCATTGATGGCAGCCATGTTTTTTTTAGTCATCTAGGTCATCTAGACCAGCCGTTATAGTCTAACCGATAGTGGAATCAATTAAACAACAAAACTGCTAAGTTGTTGTTAACTAGTAAACATGAACACAACGATGATCAAGAAATTGGTATAGATGATTGGTGAAGTGTTAGACATTATAGTTTAACAAGAGTGTTGGAGATAGGAACATTCACCTATGTTCCAAACTACATCAGCAGATTCAATATATTGATCGAGTTATGATGGATTTTCCAGTCATAGTCAAGAAGAATAGATAACCAGTATAACAAAGTTAGTTTGATCAATAATCGGTAGACTTATTGTTATGTATTTAAGTTATGCATTATTTTTTCAACAAGAGAAAAGTGTAATGAGCGGGAATATGTAAAAGGTGACTAGATTCAATGAACATAGGGAATTGTTCCAAGTTTCTTAACAAACCTAACAGAGTTCTTTATAAGGAGGTGTAAGTTGTATGATTTCATATATTGAGTGAGAATTTGATTGAGCGGTTGAAGGAGAAGTTAGGTATTGATGTCTAGTTGGTGATAGAAGCTAAGTAAAACAAGATCTAATCAAGAACAAAGGTGCTAAATTTAGATCTGTTGAACTTGTTGTCTTCCTAACAGTTGCAACAAGAAAATCCTCTAACAAGGTCACTCCTAACAGGGTGTGGTAGGATCCTAGCAGATTTTAAGGTGAAATCCTCTAACCAGGTGACATATTAGCTTATGTTTGTAAATCCTAGTAACTTGGGTAGCTCCTAATAGGGTGGGGTCCTAACATGCTTTATTGTATAGCTCTTAGCCGAGCTAAAACACTCTTAATTGGGTTCAACCCTAACAGGGTCGTTATATGACCTTAACTATTCAAATCTCTATACTACAGTTAGAAGATCCTTGTAGGTACTAATTCCTACCGTGGTTTTTCCCATTTGGGTTTTCATGATAAAAAATCATTGTGTTATGGTTTGCATGATTTCTTGGGTGTTTTCTTATGTGGTTATATTTCTTGCATGCTTATTGATTTTCAAGTTGGTGAAAGTAGTTATCAGATTTATTAATTTTTTGCTTACACCGATTCACCCCCCCCTCTCAGTGCCTTATTATTTTATCAATCTATGAATTTGAATTTTGAAACTTTTCTAAATAAGATCTAAAACATGTCATCCAATTTAAGCAACCCACAAGCTCAATTTTAGAATTAAAAAATATGGTTTTGGTGAATTTAACCTCCAAATTTCTAAAATTCACTTGGAAATTAAACTTGTAAATGTAAATTTGAATTTTAAATTCCATAAACACTTAAGTCTAAGAACATAACTCAAAATTAAAGGTGCAAGACATTGAGTTTGCCAAAATGTAATGGGAAAAATTAGGGTTTCCAGCACAAGAAGGATGGAAACCACTATTTTTTCTCTTAGGGACCAATTACATTCAAAAGAGGGGTTGAATCCAATAGATTCAATCACAAAACAAGAAGGATACAGATAGAAATTACTGATTGGATTTAAGGTATGAATTTATTTACCCTCTTTTGTGAGTTGAATTACTAAAATTAGGGTAAACTATTGGAAATCAAGATGAAAATACAAAAATAGTGAGCTACAATCGTCAGATTGAGCCACACACTTGGATCTAAGAATTTTAAGTAGATTGGACCTAATCCCCAAAGGAGCTCTAGAAATGTGAGGACCATGGTGCCTATCACCTTAGTCCTCCAAACTTCTCTCACAACAAAGTGGGTTTCATTTGTCACTATAAATAATGCCTATTCTAAAGATCGTACCTCTATACATGTTTCCTACACACAAAAAGAAGGGTAGGTGCTTGCCTAAGTCAAACTCTCATTTAGGAATTAACCTTGATTAAAATATTATAAATATTGAAATAAATAATGAAAGGATATACCTCATATCTACATTGACTGATAATGATGTTTTTCTTTTTAAATGTAATCACATATGTTAATGAAATGACATGAACATGAAAAAAACCTAATCACACACACATGCTTGTATATGAATAGAATAATGTTTCTCCATAATTGATAAATGAAGAATATGTAGCCTTGAAGACCTCTAGAAATATTTGATGATGAATGCTTAATTCTTGAATGGGAACCTTATGATTCTCTTTTTATCCTCCTCTTGTATTCCTATATCAAAATGAGAGAGAAAATCCTCCTTATATACTTACTCATCGAAAAAAATGTTAATTTTCTAGCATAGGCCGACACGGTGCTAGGTGTCATGCTCATTTTTTAAAATACTCAAGGAGTTCAAAGGGGGGCCCAAATAGGGAGGACCAAGGAATGGCTCCATGGTCTCAATGAGGACCAAGGCACCACGCCTTGGTCCTACCCTATTTTAGGGTTGAAACTTAGGGGCCAAAACTAGAATTAGTTTGACTTCGAAACTTTATAAATTGAAAAATATTCAACATATCATTATGAAACCAATTGCATACCTTAGGTATTGATGTTACAAATCTAAATTCAAAATAACCAAGATTTTATCATTTGTAGAAAAAAATTTATGCGCTACAAAATGCACATCACTCTTTAAAAATGTTGTTTATTGTTAAAAACTAGTTATCAAAGGAGATGGAAAAATGAATACAAATTGATTCAACTAGTTTAAAAGAATCTATATTTAGAATCCACTGACAAAATGTCACAAATCACTAGCTTACATCATCTTTAGATTCCTAATGATTTAGCAGTTATAGGGATTGGAAATTGAAGGGTTTTCTCAAAATGTTCATTTTAGTGTGAAAGTTGGTCAAAAACTATAATGGTCGACTATTGTGGGATCACCTAGAAACAAGACAATTAATGGAAATTTAAGCTTCTCTCCACCATTTATCCCTATGATTTTATGTTTACATCCACTTAATAATCAAAAAAGGATTTAGATATCTCTTCCTAATCTCTCGTGCCATCCCCATGTATCCATAACTTATGTGTAACAAATTCCACTTCCTCAACTCTTATGATTATTAACTTATATAGTTTGTATACTTCCTTGTTTTCTCCCATATATTTTTCATTAGGGATGTAATTGTCTAGGTTTTATAATTGATCTTGAATCTCTATTAATCTTGAGTTTAGCTTCCAACTTTGATATTTTAAAACCTTAATGTATCTATGACCAAGGTAGAATATTCTTCTATCTCAAACTTATTCTTTTTTAGATTGGAACAAACTTATTATCCCATGAGAAGGTCCAATTTTTTTTCTTCATTATGTATATTTGGATTGAGGTGTTCACATTTTTTACATATTAGGCTTATCTTTCAATCATAGATGATATATCCTAATCTATAGGGATTAGGTTTTCATTTTAGTGTGCCATAAATGTTTAGTTTGACCCATGCATATTTAGATTGAATCTATTTCACCTTAATTATTATTTCAAAGGTCTCAACACACCTAGCCCTATTAATGGGGGCACTTTATTGCACTCTTGGAAACCCACAAAACCATTTCAATTCTTATGCACATACATTTCTATAGACCATTAGTACCCAGTTCATCCAAATTATTAGTTACATGTATAAATACAATCATATTGTATATCCAAATTAAACTAATTAATTTATAACACTCAAATACTTGATAGCTTTGATAATTAATAATTAAATTATTATGTCTCTTATAGTATCAACCTATAAGTCCATACAAACATTCAAAATATCAAGTATGAATATAGTTTTAGCATTAGTGTTCTTACTTTTAGGGGTTAGGAATAAAATAAAAATATATAAATTTTGGGATGTGGCAATATATCTTTGGTATTTGAAATAGTATAAATAGTCTCAAAGGTTATAAAAATTGAATGTTATAATTAGATTAAACTAAGAGAGGCCTAAATCAAAGGAGCGAGAGCAACAAACCAGAGGGCCGACTACCAAAAGAACAAAAACCAACTGACACATAGAACTAAAAACCACAAACTTAGAAGATGAGACTAGACAAAAAATAAAAAAAAATGGTTGCATCACCACCAAAGGCACACTAGTACATTTGGGTCAAGATTTTGACGGCTCATCATCGGATTTCCGACCACATTTCATCGCACTACCGACAAAAATGGCTGTCAAAAACTTTGTGTTGGAAGTTCTGACTATCCTCGTGATTGTCGCAATTTCGACATTACCTCAACCTTTTTGATGGCCACCATGCATGCTCATTCCGCAAATGAATACCATCGCCATCTCAGGTTGTCGTTGGAATTCCGACACCAAAGTATAAAATTCTGATAGAGGAGTGTCGTGGGATGCAAATCATCCTTGTCGGGCATTTCATTAGTGGGCGTTGGAATTCCGATGACGAGAGATGATGTGGGTCGAACGGCTTTGCCATTGGTGCATGAAAGCATTGAACGAGTTCTACTTTTAAAAATTAAATGAAACATTTTTAATTTATTTGATTCAGTGTTATTTGCAAAAAATGATTATCAATGATGTTTCCTTTCTCCAAGAATTGTCTACGACCTTTCCATCAGATAATATGTAACATCGAATGACTAAATTTTTTCTTTACAATTGCTTATTTAATTTAAGTATTATCTCAGCGTGAATTAAAATTTATATCTGTACGGAAGCAGAACATACAAGTTGAAGAATCTCTTGCATGCAAAATTCCTAAAAGAAAGCAAGTAGACATTATCTTGAATGACATGGAAACAAGCTCATCTGTTGCCTAGAAGAGAGCAATTGGAGAATGGTAGAGGAAAGTGTTTAAGGGTGATAAATAGATAGATAGTATGCAATACAAACAAACAATGTCTGGAGTGTCTGATGTGACGTCTCTAATTTATGTCTAGAGGGTCTAACTGGTTTTGGAGTTCCTACGAAACCTATTGGGTCATGCTTGGAGGAAATCAATGTGTTCGTGCAAGGAGCACCTTTTTTCTATTATGAGAATGATACTTTTGCACCTAGGGATATTTGGAAGTCAATATCCAAAAATTTCTATAGTGTGGAACAAGAGTTGGCAGAATCGAAGTATAATTGTTAGCTTTCAGAAGACCAAGAGGTTATGTACACAATCTCCCAATAGAAGAGCGACCACAAGAATTACCTCTCCCCCCAATGACTATTCAGGAAGCACTTCCTCAAACAAAGGACTATTGGCCTCCATGGGATCAAAGAAAAAAATTAAATCATAGACTCTAGACGATGTGGTGGTGTCCTCCGTGAAGAACTCTACATTATAATTGAAAATTCACAAGGGAAACTGCAAGATAGTGAAGAGAAATACAATCTTGAAAAGTGGGAAGAATGGATCTTGGTTTGGGTGGGGCCAAGTCAGGTGGCTCCTCTAGAGGTTGACGAGATAGAAATCATATTAGGATTTGAAAAAGATCACACTTGTGGAACTTCATGTGCGAGTGATCGATTGCGGTGTTTGGGTAATGCATTCCAAATAGATACAGTTGCATTCCAAATAGATATAGTCTTGATGGCATGCAACTGTATCTATTCACCACAATCGATCACTTGCACATGAAGTTCCATGAGTGTGATCTTTTTCAAATTCTAATATGATTTCTATCTCATCAACCTCTAGAGGAGCCACTTGACTTGGCCCCACCCAAACCAAGATCCATTCTTCCCACTTTTCAAGATTGTATTTCTCTTCACTATCTTGCAGCTTCGCTTGTGAATTTTCAATTATAGTGTAGAGTTCTTCATGGAGGACACCACCACATCGTCTAGAGTCTATGATTTAATTTTATTTTTTGATCCCATGGAGGCCAATAGTCCTCTATTTGAGGAAGTGCTTCCTGAATAGTCATGGGGGGAGAGGTAATTCTTGAAATCGCTCTTCTATTGGGAGATTGTATACATAACCTCTTGGTCTTCTGAAAGCTGACAATTATACTTTGAGTCCGCCAACTCTTGTTCTACATTATAGAAATTTTTGGATATTGACTTCCAAATATCCCTAGGTGCAAAAGTATCATTCTCATAATAGAAAAAAGGTGCTCCTTGCATGAACACATTGATTTCCTAGCGTGTCTCAATAGGTTTCACAGGAACTCCAAAACCAGTTAGACCCTCTGGACATAAATTAGAGATGTCACATCAGACACTCCAGTCATTTTTTGTTTGTATTGCATACTATCTATCTATTTATCACCCTTAAACACTTTCCTCTACCATTCTCCAATTGCTCTCTTCTAGGCAACATATGAGCTTGTTTCCATGTCATTCAAGATAATGCCTGCTTGCTTTCTTTAAGGAAATTTGCTTGCACATGACTCTTGGACTTTTATGTTTTGCTTCTTTATAGATATAAATTTTAATTCACGCTGAGATAATAATTAAATAAAATAAGCATTTGTAATGAAAAGATTTAGTCATTCGATGTTATATATTATCTGATAGAAAGGTCATAGACCATTCTTGGAGAAAGGAAAAATCATTGATAATCATTTTTTGCAAATAACACTGAATCAAATAAATTAAAAATGTTTCATGTAATTTTTAAAAGTAGAACTCGTTCAATGCTTTCATGCACCGACGGCAAAGCCATCTGACCCACACCATTATGCATAATAGAACAAATCAATATAATAGGCTATTATAAAGAATATATACAAAAATATGAAAAAATATTAAATTACCATTACAAACCCATAAACCATTAAATAGTGAAAATAGATATAAATTTGTAAATGTCTCCCTATAAACACCACAACCATAACCAAAACAAAAAAAATTCTTACCCGCAAAAACTGAGCTGGTGAGTTGCAAGTCTACAACATCTCTCAGATGATCAAACCGTTTCTTGATTTTGTTCTTCTAGTTAGTCAATGGATTTAGTTGCATGTTCAAGTTTACTATTTGAAGCCTTTTGTTTCGCTATATTTGAGACATAATAAAATTCTTGTGAGTAGGAAATTGATTCAGGAGTTAGGTGTGAAGAATTTGGCAAAGTAAATGATGACAATCAAACTCAAATTTTATTTGTCTTGAATAAATACTTTTATCCCGATGGCATTAAATTAAAGTTCTTTCTCTATTTTTTGGTGATCTCTAGAGTAGAGGTTGCTTTGCATCGACCTGGGATACATTTAACTTGTGTTGTATATGTGGAAATATGTATCCTAGGATGATGCAATGCAACCTCTACTCCACCAATACTAGATAGAAGAGAAAGTACTTTAATTTAAAGCCATCACAATAAAATGCTTTCAAGACATATATTAGGTATAAAAGGAAGCCTACCCTGTCATTTGAAGGGGTTTACCTACAATTCAAGTGATCTCTTAATTATAAAATCAATTCAATTCCAAGTGAACGTGCAATCAAGCATTCATCAAGAATTGAAGGAGAAATCAAGTTAATAAAGATATTTAATAAAGATATCATCTTTTAAATTAAGAAATGGGCAGGAGATTAAGAATACAAACCTTCCATATTGCACACTTCAAGGTATATTAAAATTAGTTTAAAGTGTATTCATTTAGGGACCTTTCATAAAATATTCTCAACTTACATATCATAAAAGGATCTGCTCCACCAATACCAGATAGAAGAGAAAGTACTTTAATTTAAAGCCATTGAGATAAAATGCTTTCAAGACATATAAAATCAAGTGATCTCTTAGTTATAAAATCAATTCAATTCCAAGTGAATAGGCAATCAAGCATTGAAGGAGAATTCAAGTTGGTGTAGGTGAATTTGGAAGACAAAAGGACTCAATGAAGCCAGTAAAGACTTTTCAAGGTCTTAGAAGTGAAGAGCCAATCAATTATGTACACAATGAAGCCATTAAAGACAATCATCATTAGCATAGATTGCAGGATATGCACAAGATGTGTTTGAAATGGATTTAGAAACTTCCAACCAAATGTGATTAGTGAGTATAGATGTTGTAGTGCAACTGCCTAGGTACAAATGCATGCAAAATATGTAAGCTTAGATAAGGCACATGAACTATTTGACATAATGCCTCAAAGATCACCCAATATCCAATGATGGTTGGGAGAAAGAAAACATCAATTTTTTCATAATCTTAAATATTTCTTTATTCATCACTATAAATCTATTATGAATATAGTCTCAATATTGCAGAAATTTATTCTATTATGAATGCAATATTTAGGGATGTAATCTTTATATATATTTTTTAATTAGGAAAAGGTCCTAATACAATCCCCAACTAATTAATCTACAGAAAGATACCACTAAAGAAAGAAATTCAATCCTCACCACTATGGTCTTGAAGGCTTTTAAGACACTTGGATTCCTATTTTGGCCCACTTTTCCTTGACCCTATGTTAAGATAGTAAACTAGTTTGAGAGAATCCATTGGGTGGGAAATTGTGTATGGTTGCAATTATTTTCATGCATGGAAAGTGATTTAAAGTTTGGACCAATAGAGGATAAGTATTTCTTGAACCTTCAAGGACGTGTAGAGAACCGCATGGATGTTTCTCCATTATTGAACTCTTTGAATATGTAAGTAAATTATTTTTGGTTGATGACATAGTAAGTGTGGTATTTGTCTTTTCGATATGTTGTGGATAATATTAATCAAATATGGAATTTTTTTGATGCTATATACACTATGTTTTGGACTGAATTTAGGTAAGTGAAGAGGTAATGGAAGAATAAAATAGGTACACAAAGGAAGAAGAGTGAAATAGGTGGTTTGGGATGGAGGTTACAAGTATATATGATAATTCGTATGGATAATTTGTTGTCTATAAAGAGGCAAATAAGCTATCACAACTTCAACATGAATGAATGCCTCATCTACAGAAGTAAAAGGTACCTCTAATGGTTTCAAAATTTGTCAAAATAGTTATGATATACCAAATAATCAACTAGAATATCCTTTAGGTAACTAATATTATCTTCAAACTATTTATTTTGATTTTCATCATATCCTTTCCATGTGAATTTCCCTTGGTTTTAGTCCCATTTTTTCTTTATTTTATATATATTCAAAACAAAATTTATAGATGCATGCCTCTACTTGTCTCACCACTCATTAATTGTTTGGGGTTTTCATTCCATTCACCAAGGTTGGCATCTATTCTAAGACTTTGTGTCATGGCCAAGCTAAATTATTTTCCTCTAGTTTCTCTCCAATCTAGTCACCTAGTAGCATGTGAAATCTATCTCTTCCTAATTATTATTCTCTCCATCTTGTTAATGACCATTTCATTAATGAATCCTTCCTCAAGATTATTTCCCAAGTAATAATCTTGCATATTGGAAAATAAATTATGCTTCTAATTTTTAAGCTACTCTTCCTTATAATGTTTACTACTCTTCCTATTAGTCTCATTCCAATATCTCCTACAAAAATATGGAATGATTACATTTATATTTTATTTGTGTCTCCTAAAATATCCACAAAATTTGGAACAATAATACAATTTTTCAATAATATTTAATTGTAAAAGAAAGGATTAAAATGGAACTAAACACTCTAAATAAATTAATCAGGATTAAAGGGATAAACTAGGATCCATCTTCTTACAGTCTAGGCCTTAGAATAGATTTTATTAACACTTCAACTTTTTCCCTTTTTTCAATTCAAGTTAGTTTAGGACAAAAAGCATCACAAGATTGAAATATCGGATGATCAAGTTCCATCTATTCAAGCATTTGACAATTCAATGTAAGTCCCCTTGTGATACCAGCAATCACATCAACCAACTATGTTTATCCACACGTCATGGCCCAACATACTAGAACCTTCGAGTTGTCTCAAGTGATCCTTAAGCAAATCTCTAGCATTTGAGTAACTTTGTTCAAGAGAGGATAAGATACTTTTGGGTATTTTATTCTACGTTCACATGTGCATAAAAAACACATCAACACCTCCCACTTGTCAATGGATAAGCTAAAGTTGCTCTATAATGAATGGTTTATAAGGCACACCACTTGATGAAGGTTTTGCAAATGGGGTGGCAAGTTGAATGGGTTTGATCTTGGGATAATCTACATGGTTAAACGTGCTTGATTTAGAGTAGTATTAGTATGGGTGACCTCCTAGGAATCCCTAATGCTTCACCGCTATGAGCATCACTTTGATGAAATGAGTACTAAGTGATCCATTCTTATGAGGGGTTCATGTAAACTACTCATGAGAATGGGTCAGCTTGACTCTAAAACTATGCAAGTGAATTTTGATATAAATATCATAGTATGAAAGTCTTGTGAAAACACTCATTCTTCTAGCATTGAAAGTTGTAAGAGAGTTATTAAGGGGATTCTCGTGTGTATAGATTCAATGTATAAGTTCAAGATAGATATTGAGGTGATATTACTTTCCTTTTGGTACATCAATCTTTAAATTGGATGTTCTTTTGCCTTCATGGTAGGGAGTAAGTAATTTTTATGTGGGTTACTTTTTTCATTATTGGATTATTAAGGAAAACATAGTTTGTGAAGAGGAGGTTTTGCTTGTTATCTTATAAAAAAATTGGGTATTAGCTATTATAATAAATGATAGACAAAACAATATCCTCTAAGGCTGTTGAAAAGAAATATCTATATGATGGATTCTCTTCCCAATTTATCTTCAAAGTTATTTAGAAAATATTTGGGAAACCAAAATAGGGTATGTTGATTTGCAAAGGAAGAACTAAATACAAAAATTCCCAAAAGAAGATGTGCTAGCTAATTATTTTTACAAAGTGATTATTGTACTACCTTACTTTGTTTTGTCTTAGCTTGAAAAAAAAAGTCTAGTTTAGATTATTTTCCTATAAAGCAAAATGGTCTAACAATATTGTTATCAAATGCAAATATTTAGAAGCTATTCCATATGATATTCTTGATAAAACCATTTCTTTTATAGAATCTAGAAAGGTAAATATTTTAAGATTTGACTATGGAGATGGCCACCCAAGATCTAGAGGTCTAATGGAAAGCACAACAAAATGAGAAGATCAATATGACATGAATAAACTATATTCCTATCAATGAATGCAAGTTTACAATATGAATGAATGAGATTATAAATAGAACCCCTTGATTATATAGGTCATGTAGGACAATAATAATTTGAAATAAATGTCCACCACACATCCGATCTCCTTCAAGATAAGCATTAAAATATGAAGTGTACAACCTATCTTCCCTACAATGAGGAAAATACAAATTGTCTAACACCAGAAGATGCTATCAACTTCACTCCAATGGCTTCCTGAAAACCAAAGCATGATCTATCTAGCCATAGTTGGAATTTTTTCATACCATTTAAAATAATGTCTCCCATTACCAACGACTGATTGATCAATGTCGGCCCCCGTTCCCCATTGCGGCCGTGGCATATGAAGATATGATTACTATATTGATGTGTAAGCTACTGGTAGAGTCTCCCATACTTGGAGGGAAGTTGATCAGCCATCAAATCAGTGACCACTTTTCTTAATGGCTTGCACCGAAACAATCTTATCACTTTTAGTTTGTCTGGAAGCAAAAAAATTAATGATACCAAGGTGACGCATGTTATGTTCCACTCAACGCAAAAAGAATAAAATATTTCTGGGATCTTAACTCTGGTGACAGTTAATTATTTTAACATGTTATCTATATTAAAGATTATTGGATAATTTTTCTAATTCTTGCTATTTTTGGAGAAGTTTGAAGGGAGGACATAAAGGGTTGGATCACTTAGAGAATGAACGAAGAAGAAGCCAATTCCATAGATAAAAATTATAATTATCATGGGGAGGGACATTAAAATGATATGCTTTGAGTGGGGAGGTGCATTAAAATGATATGATATGCTTCGAGTGGGAAACTCCTTATGGGAAGTGACATGGATAACGAGACCTCCTATAATTGTGTGTGGAATTTAGGTTGAGTCAAGGGAAAATAATCTTTGATCGAGTAGGTATTAAAGAAAAGAATCTTTGATTGAATAGACTCATTATCATTTGTTTTTTTTTCCAAGTTATTGGACTGCTAGTGATTTAGTTATGTTTATTAGTTATTTTTGTTCAATTTTGTAATATTTAATTATTTTATTCAATCTAAAAATAATAATAATTGATATTTACAAAATGCTACTGGTCAATAAAAATCAGATAATATGATTCTTAAACTTCCCTTAGTGGGATGATAAACTAACAAAAAAATGATACATTTTCAGATCCACTTTGACATACTATGTTAGTGGCCCTTAAATCTCCAAAAGATATTAAAAAGAAATGATAAAATGGAATCCTCCCTTTATTGGCTTTAAAACTGAACTTTGATGGGGTGGCTAGGTATAAACCTAAGATTTTTTATAATGAAGAGATTTTGTGAGCTATTTCAATTTTTTTTTATCTATTGGTCCAGAATATGAGGCTAAGTTTTAAGCCTTCTTGAATAGTTTGAATCTCTGCAAAGAGAAGAATCTTGCTAATATAGATGTGAAGTGGATTCTCGAATTTAAATAAATGCAATTAGCACACATAAATTTTTAAATTAGAAAGTTCAAAATATTACATGCTCCATTTGAAATTTTCTAAATAGCTTACACGATGTATGAGCGACTACCAACTATACCTATGAACAATACATTTTGGAGGTCATTTTGAATGACAAAAAGCATTGGGAGAATCTATAGTTTGGATTTCATTCATATTGTATTCCCTCAAATTGGCCAAGGAGATCCCAAGGTAGGTTTCGGTTAATTATCTTTTCACATTCATGTGGCTGTCATAAGTGTCCATGGCCTTTCTTTTACTCCTGCTAAGTTTCAAAGGATGGACGATGATGTAAAAACTTAAACCAAGTGATTGTTGTAATGGATGGTGTTGTAAAGGCCATATGATAGGTCACTAATCTTTAATGTTTCCAAGGTAAACATTTACATGGAGGTATAGTGTATGAAGAATTTCTTATAACTTTCATTCTTATTCTCATAAAAAAGCATTGTGTAGCTGGCAAATGCCTTCATCAAGGAGATGAAAGAGGTAGTTCACGATGAGAAGCCAAAAGGTTGGGTTTCTTGGTGGATATTCGATGTTAATTTTATGTCTTAACCAAGCCACCTTCTAACCATGATTAAAGATAAATATAAAAGGTTAAAACAAGACAAATATGATGAGCCTAATCTCATACAAAATTATGCGATTTATATATATACACATTAAGACATTCCCTTAAAAGGATGAAAAAAGCAAATGAAAAAGAAATCATTTATAGAAATTTCACCATTACAGAATCAATAAACCAAATGAATCTGAATCACCACATATCCTCCCAGTTTCTCCTCTGCACCACAAAAAATCTGATAAACTAAAGAAGTGATGGCCTAATATTTCAGTCAAGAAGCTATTTCTTTGTCTGGTGAATAAACTTACTATAGTTGTTGAATGAGGATCCTCCTTCCTTCACCACATCTCTACTGCTTCTCATCAATTTGGTGATGTGCTTCCTTATCTCTGCGCCATCTTCTCCCACCAGCAACTTGTCAATGACTCTAACAATCTCCCCCTTCTCTATTATTCCATCCTTATTCGATTCTAGAGGCATGGAGGGAATATACCTTACTTTCTTCTCTTCTTTGGGAGCTCCTTCAATAACACCAAAAACAACCAGTCTAACCAAAACCCAAGAAGGAAAAGAAAAAAAATTACGAAGAAGCGTGACTCTCTCTTACCATCTTGAGCAAGGGTCCTAAGAGAGACGAGCCTCGGAATGAAGTAGCGGATGGCACAGTTGGTGACGAGCGATGCATGGAAAGAAAAGAGAGGAATCTTATAGAAATTGGCTACCGCCTTTAACTCGAAACATGTCATTGCATCTACTATTATACCGGTGATCTTGTGCTCTTCTTCCCTCTCGTTGATCTCCTCAATAAGGCTCTTAATTACGGAAGGTGCCATGTTGTTATCTAATGCTTGCAAAAGATTTGGAATGTTGGTGTGTTTGTCATCGGGCGGCAAGCTTGTCACACCAATATTGATCTTCCCTGCCATGATTAAACCCATAGGTTCACTACAGAGGCGGGATGAATGAGAGGCGGGATTTATGAAATGACTTGGTCTTTTCTTTTTTTTTTTAAGTAATGCACGTTGTCATTGGAATTTCGATGAACGTGGGCACTTTTTCTAAAAAACCCTAAATGTCATTGCATTATCGTCGGAATTCCAACGAAATTAGGCAATTTTTCAAAAAAAAAAACAAGTTTTATCACAATATACCTTCTCCATTGGAAACCTCCGTTAGAATTTTATGCTAAATGTATTAGTGGCATGAACCTATGGCCTACCTAGTGGGGGTCTCAATTTTCCAATCCAGACTCATCACTTTCACTTTGTTAGAGAAGAAGAGCCTCTTGTTCAAACATTTACATAAAGAAATGGCAAAAGAATCCAACTAAGCTTTCACCCTTCACATTGATGGACCCATTCTAGTAGTAGGAGAAGAATCAAAATGACATTTCCTTTTAGTCTACCTCCTTTCGATTTCCTCCTGAATAGCCTAGAGAATCATAGAATTCTTCTTCAACATTTTTTTATTCTTCAGGGGTGTCTAGTTGTCTTATAGAACTTCAATCACCTTCATTATCTCCTTTCTACCATCCTTCTAGTCCATAATTTTATAGATCCCATTCAATTCCTCTTCTAGCCATTTTCACTTCTCAAGCTTATCCTCTAAATCATTTTGCACCATCCAAATCCTTTGATCATTATCATCCATTCCCAATTGGAAGATCTTATGTCTACCTGAGCAAGGGCCTCAATCCTATTAATTTTCTTTTTTGCCACTAATGCAGAAGCATCCCTAGTCAATGAGAAATCTTGCATCAACCAAAAATATTTGCTTTTGTTCCTATTCAGTTCTATTTTTTCTACCATATTCTCTTGAATTTATTCATTTTTCATTGTGGATAAGATCTTTGGATTCCATACTTGTTCTCATTCCCTATTCTATATTTTTCAGTTCATTTGGATCTTTTTCTGGCAGGTTGTCACTTCTGAATTATCTATTTCTCAGTTCCTAGAGTAGTTTTGAGCTTAACTACTAGTTGAAGATTTCTTCTCTTTTGGAGTACTTTCTTGGCTTATATATCTAATTAGCACCTCACTCAATGCTCCCAAGCCCTTGGCAAACCTTCCTTGGTAGTCTGCACTTCATTTGCATTCTTGGCAGAGGAGATATTCACACTTTGGGTCTAACCTATTTTACATGTTTCATTTTCTTGTCTTGGAGAATATAATCTTTTGTGGCCTACCCAGATGTGTTCTATATGCTATATATATTTTTGTATTTGATTTTTAGGTAGATAAGGAAAACAAATGATTATTTTAATTCATAATTTGTACTTAGAACACCTCTTGGAGTTCCAGATGGATTGTAATCTCGAATGTATGTTGTTCTAAGCCGATAAGCCTATATGCATACCAGATGTTGTTGGCTAGTTTATGATGAATCTATCATATTGAGGATAAGAGATTTCACATTTTCTGTATCTTGTGTTGTTCCTTCCATTGTTACTCTTTCTAGATGATCCATATTGTTCTCTTTGAGGGCCCTCTAGACCATGGTGTTGAACACAGAATACCACTTAGAGGGGGGTGAATCCATAGTTTCTAACTTTTTGTCTTTACTGCTCTTCTTCAAGTAATAAATTAACTCCTTAGCCACTAAACAGTCATACTGGTAAGACAAGAGAGAAAAACAAAAGGATCATTCACACACAAGAGATTCTCAACACTAGATTTATGAGGAAAACCCAATATGGGAAAAACCTTGGTGAGAAGCGCTGCTGGAGACTACTACTCCAATCTAGCCTTACTGGTAAAATACCAACTTACAAATATTTTGGGCACCAACCCAAGGAGCAGCAACCCTTGCACCAAGATTCAACTTGGCAATGTATATTGAAATACTATTCTAATACTATTAAGGCTTCTTGCTGCAAATGAATTTTGCAACTCTTTGAGTCAAAGGAATTTCTATTATCTTTCTCTCCCTTTCACATATAGTCTCTCTCAACATGTTGCATCACACTAGGATGTTGTCTGCTCTTCCATACTTTGTCAATCAAGTTCAACTACCTGACTATGATACTGTCTATAGAATGGAATCCTCTCACTGGTTTACTTGGTCTCTCTTATTCTACAACTTCCTCAGATCTCCTTCTTCATTTTTCTTCTTGTTTCCTCTCTCTTCTCTTCACCCCACAATATTCACTACATGACCTTCTTCTATCCAGAGCTCTCATCTCTTACCAGGTGATTTCCCACCAAAATGCAATTCAAATTTTTGACGATTAGGGTTTCCTCACCATCTACGATGAAAACCAAATCTAATCAGATCCTACACGATCTGATCACCTTGATGTCCATTTGTTCATTTTTGCCATTTTCATGCCTTTTAAAACATGTTTTCCAGATAAGGAAAACATGATCCATTATTTTGATCTACATCTATCAAACTGCTATTAATCTCTATTGTTTCCTTCTTGAGGTATTCATTCAATCTGATCTTCTTGCTTCAATCTAGGCACCAATTGCTTCCTGATCTTCCTCTATCATTCCTTCTTCATCGAGCTGCAATTAGTCTAATGCAATCCCGTGATTTGTACCTCCTTCATTAATGGTGATTATCTGTTTCATCAACCCTATCAATGAAGCTTCACCAACCACACCCTACTTGCCACCTCCGCTTCACATGGCATCACACCGATCAAGACATGACCTACCAACATGCAGTCAGTCCGACAAACACATACTGGTAAAACCCTTTACTAGTAGAGTGTTATTCATCTGTTAACTGGTATAGCTTCCTATACTAGTTTCACATCTTTACTTTTGGTGGTTCGAGACAACTTTTAACATTTTGCCTCTTCATCATAAACAAGCAACCATCCTCCATGCTCAATATCCACCAGTTGACATCAATGACAACTTAGTGCCAAAATGCCAACAATCTCCCCCTTTGGCATTGATGTCAAGTTCTCATAGTCCACTCCATACTGGTATATTTCTCCCCCTTTGACATAATGACAAAGGGTACTTGCACACTCGCCCTTTGATCCATACCATACTCCCCTAAGCCAGATAAACCTTCCTAGGCAGATGATACAACTCCCAACTTGTGTCGGAGGTACTCAAATGTGCTTACTGTTAGTGGTTTGGTGAAAATGTTTGCTACTTGTTCACTAGTAGGAACATAGTCCATTCTTACCTCTTGTCCTTCAACCTTCTCTCTGAGGAAGTGGTATTTGATTGCAATGTGTTTTGTTATGGAATGCATGACTAGATTCTCTGCTATGTTGATTGCGCTCGAATTGTCACACCGGATGAGAATCAGTTCATTGATGTCTACCTATATATCTTTTAGAGTTTTCTTCATCCAAAGCATCTAAGAGAAGCATGTGGCAGAAACAATGTACTCAACTTTAGTAGTGGATAAGGAGATTGAGTCATGCTTCTTGCTATGCCAAGAGACCAACCGGTCACCTAGAAAGAATGCACCATTGCTTGTATTCTTTCTATCATCAATGCATCCTGCCCAATTGGCATTAGTGTATGCTTCCAAGATAAAATCTTATTGTTTAGGATACCAAAAACCACACCTGAGTGTTCCTTGTAGGTACCTAAAAATTCTGCCAACAACATTCATGTGTGATTGCTTGGGTGCAGCTTGGAATCTGGCTACCATGCATACTACCTGAACTATTTCTGGTCTTGAAGCAGTCAGATATAGTAGACTGCCTATCATGGATCTGTACAGAATCTAATCCACTACCAGTGATTCATCATTCTTACTCAATTTTCTACCGGTCACCATGGGAGTACTTACCAGTTTGCAATCTTCCAGTTAGAATTTTTTCAACATCTCCTTTTCATACTTGACCTACAAGATAAAGATTCCTTTATATTTATGTAGTATCTGTAAGCCAAGGAAGTAAGTCAATTCACCAAGCATCGACATTTCAAATTCTAACTGCATCTGATCAGAAAACTCTTTGCAGAGAGTATCCTTGTTGCCACCAAATATGATGTCATCTACATACACAATCACAATAATCATGTGATTCCCACCTTTCCTTATGTACAAATTGTTGTCAGCACTTCCATTTTTGAATCCTTGCTCCTTCAGATACTAATATAATCTTGAGTACCATTCTCTAGGAGCTTACTTCAAACCATACAGAGCCTTCTTTAACTGACACACAAATGTCTCATCATCATGCAACAGAAATCCTTTTGGTTTCTCTATGTATACTTCTTCTTTTAAATTTCCATTTAGAAAAGTAGATTTTACATGCATTTGGTATACTTTATAGCCCTTGTAGGAAGAGTAAGCTAGAAACATCCTAATTGCTTCTAATCTAACCATCGGTGCAAATGTTTCTTCAAAGTCAATCCCCTCTACTTGAGAGTATCATTTGCACACTAGTCTAGCTTTATGCCTTACAATCTTTCCTTCTTCATTCATTTTGTTTCGGTAGACCCACATTGTACCAATGATATTTTTTTCTTCCGGCCTAGGGACTAACTCCCAAGTATTTTTCTTCTCAATCTAGTGCAGTTCTTCTTCCATGGCATCCATCCATTCTTGTCTCTTGCTAGCCTCAATGAAAGTTTTGGATTCAACTTCAGTCATGAGACATAGGTTGACTTATTCATCATTCTGGGCAAGTCTTCTTCTAGTCTACACATCATCATTCTTATTCCCCAAAATTTACTCTTCTAGGTGATTCATCTATACATACCTATTGGGAACCTTCTAGGATGTTACCTCTGGTTCAGTCTCTATCTGATCTTCATAATATTCATCACTGGAGTCATCATACTAGTTAGCCTGTGGTTGAGATCCTTTGTGCATATCTTCATCAACTCTTACATACACACTTTCAATAACTCTTCTTAGTATTTTGTTTTAGCATTTGTAGGCTTTGTTGTTAGATGAGTAACCAAGGAAGATCCCTTCATCACTCCTAGAGTCAAAACTTCCCAAACCATCCATATCTTTCTTAATGAAGCACTTGCTTCCAAATATTTTTATATATTTGACTGATGGCTTCCAGTCATACCATAGCTCATAAGGTGCCATTTTGTTGTTTGTTCTTAATTGAACCCTGTTTAAGGTTTATGCAACAGTATGCACAACTTCTTTCCAGTAAGTATTTGACAGACTAGCCTCATTCAACATGGTTCTGGCCATCTCCTTGACTATTCTGTTCTTCCTTTCCACCACTCCATTTTGCCGTGGTGTTTTAGGAGTAGAGTATTGCCTTCTAATTCCATGTTTTTCACAATAATTTTCAAATTCATTTGATGTGAACTCTCCACCCCTATCTGATCTTAGGCATTTTAATTGGTACCCACTTTCCTTTTCCAACATCTTTCGAAAGATCTTGAATCTTCCAAATGCTTGTGATTTATCTTAAAGAAAAGTGACCCATGTCATCCTTGAGTAGTTATCAATGAAGAGCATGAAGTATCTTTCACCGACAAGTGCTCTTGTCCTAGTTGGACCACATAGATCTATATGCACAATTTCAAGTGGCTTTGAGGTGTTGTGCTCCTTTCTTATGAAACGCACTTTTGTTTGCTTACCTTTTACACATTCATCACAAAATGTGTTTACCAGTTTGATGATGAGTGGAATGTTCCTCACACACTCCTTTTTGCTTACTTTAACTAAGTTTTCAAAATTTATGTGGCCTAATCTTCTGTGCCACAACCAACTTTCATCTACTTGTCCTAACTTACATTGGGACTCATAGTATTCCTTCAGATTATAAACATTTCCATCAGTTATCTTTCCTTCTGCCACAACTTTACCAGTGTTGTCTTTCTTTATCTAGAAACCAGTTGAGTCAAAGGTGAATTTGTAACCTTTGTCACACATCTGACTCACACTCAGCAAATTATGTTTGAGGCCTTCCACATAGTATACATCATGTGCCTTCATTTTTCCATCAATGCTTAGTGTTTCTTTTCCCTTTATCTTGATGGATGAATTATCTCCAAACCTTATCGATCCACCATTCCAAACTTCAAATTTAATGAATTTATGTTTGTCACCAGTCATATTGTTTGAGCAACCACTATCCACCACCCATAGGTTTTTTCTTTCATCATGCAAGGCATTTTGCACTATGAGACTTGATTCTGCCTTTTCCTTTTCTTTCTCAACCCAAACAGGTTTGATTTCCTTCTTCTTGTCAGCTACTATATTCAGCTCAGATTCAATTTCCAGTTGATGATTTAGATTTTCTTTTATTTTCTTGATCTTCTTGTTTTTGCATAAATTTTATATGTGTCCAAATTCTTGACAGTTATAACATTTAATATTTTCATTAACAAGAACATCCTTAAAATTATTGTAGGGTACCAATTTGTTTTTCTTACAATCAAAACTCTTATGTCCATATCCATTGCACTGATAGCAAACAACATTCATATCCCAGAGTGCATTGAATGAATTTCTACTTTCATATTTCATAGAAGGTTTATTTTTTAACCTACAGTCAGCTATTCTGTGCTCAAATTTATTACACCGGTAACAATAACCATGAAAGTCTGATACATACCAGTTGGGTTGTCTTGGTCCTAAATGGAACTGCCTCATTGGGTGTCTTCCATTCATGTTATTGAATTTGGTGAATCCTTCTCGGTCAATTCTGACATTCCTCCTTGGGTCTACATATATATGCATGAAATGTGGCCTACAGTTCATTCCTGCATACTAGTTTGGATGTTGATTTCCAACAACATTTGCATATGTCTTTTTGCTGGTATCCTTGCCTACAGTGAATGTCTTCTTTTCTTTACCTTCAATTGAAGAGGTGAACATTATCTTTTTGTCAGATTTACCTTTGTGGGTTGAACCTTGACCAACTTTAAAGCCTAGACCTCCAGTGTCTTTGGATTGCTTTTGTTTGCTCAACATCTTATTCAAAGCCTCAGTGCTGCCTTCATACTTACTTCTTATGTTTATTTCTTCCTTTCTTTCTTCAATCTCCTTTCCGAGCTTTATTATTTTTGCTTCCAACTCTTGATGCTTCTTTTCTTTCCTTGTCAGATCAAGGGTTGTAGCTTCACCAATCCTCTTAGTTTCTTCCAATTGTAGTTTTAAGTCAGATAAGATTTGACCGGACTCTTCCAGAGACTGCTTCAAGAGATCTTGTTCATCTACTGCAGCAAGCTTAACCCTCTTGAGTTCTCTTGTTTTACTCAATTCCTCAAGTGCACTGATAAGTTCACTTTCTAAATCCACTTCAGCCTCAATATCCTCTTCTTCCTCATCTTCATTAGTAGGTCTATTGAGTGCCATGAATAGATTTACTTTTCTATTCATTCTGATGGATCTTCATAATCTGTTGTGTCATCCTCAATGGTATATAAGTTGTTTTGGTTTCAATAGCCTCTTCTTCCTTGCCGGTAGTCATTCTTATCTTTGTCTTTGCTGGCAGATCTTTTGAACTCTCTTGACTCATCTCCACTGGCTTCTTTGTGAGGACAACTGGTAGCGAAGTGTCCTACTTTCCCGCAATTGAAGCATTTAAGTGGTAACTTTCCCTTGTACTAGACAAATCCTCTTTTGAGCTTCCTAACAAATTTTGCTACTTCAGTATCAGTCTTCACTAGATTCTTTATGAGTAATAGCTTCTTTGCCCTTTTTGGTGACGTTGAATGCTCTTTCTTTCCTTGTGGAAGTCTCACTTGTTATTCTCATCTCATTGGCTATCAGGGAGCCAAATAGTTCATCCATTGTAAAATTCTTCAGATCCTTGGCTTCTTCTATGGTTGACACCTTAATATCATATTTGGGAGTGAGGGATCTAAGTATCTTTTTGACAAGAATCTCATCTGCAATTTCTTCTCAAAGTCGTCTAATAGTATTCATAGTTTCATCAAATCTATAAAGATAGTCTACAATATTTTCATCATCTTTCATCTTGATGCTTTCAAGTTAGCTCCTCAACATTTGCAGCTTGGCTTCCTTGACCTTTGCATATCCCTCAAACAACCTCTCCAATTTGTCCCATGTCTCCTTTGCTAAAACATAGTGCATGACTTTGACAAATTCATTATCGGATAGTCCACTCAAGATGACATGTTTTGCCTTCGCATTATTCTCATACTCCCTTTTTGCATCCGGATCAGTAGGAGGAGTATTGGGAACAACATACCCATTCCTGACCAACATCCACACATCAAAACCAAGAGATGAAATATAGGTCTCCATTCTTCTCCTCTAGAAGGCATAGTTGGATCCATCAAACATGGGGGCTTTTGAGGAAGCAGACTCACTTCTTGCCATTGTGCTCAAAGTCCAGAATCTACCCAAGGTTTAAAGATAACTAGGAACCTTTCTCTGATACCAATTATTGAACACAGAATATCATTGAGAGGGACCTGAATCAATGGTTTCTAACTTTTTGTCTTTACTGATCTTCTTTCAAATAATCAATTAACTCCTTAGCCACTAAACAATCATACCGGTAAGACAAGAGAGAAAAACAAAAAGATCATTCACACACAAGAGATTATCAACACTAGATCTACAAGGAAAACCCAATATGGGAAAAATCTTGGTGAGAAGAGTTTTTGGAGACTACTGCTCCAATCCAGCCTCACTAGTAAAATACCAACTTACAAATATTTTGGGCACTAACCCAAGGAGCACCAACCCCTACACCAAGCTTCAACTTGGCGATGTATATTTAAATACTATTCTAATACTATTAGGGCTTCTTGCTGCAAATGAATTCTGCAACTCTTTGAGTCAAATGACTTTCTATTATCTTTCTCTCCCTTTCACATACAGTCTCTCTCAACACACTGTATCACACTAGGATGTTGTCTGCTCTTCCACACTTTGCCGATCAAGTTCAACTGCCTGACTATGATACTGTTAGTAGAATGGAATCCTCTCATCAGTTTACTTTCTCTCTCTCACTCTGCAACTTCCTTAGATCTCCTTCTTCAGTTTTCTCCTTGCTTCCTCTCTCTTCTCTTCACCCCACACTCTTCACCACATCACCTTCTTCTGTCCAAAGCTCTCATCTCTTATCAGGTGATTTCTCACCAAAATGCAATTCAAAATTTTGATAGTTAGGGTTTCCTCACCATCTATGAGGCAAACCAAATCCAATTAGACCCTACATGATCTAATCACCTTGATGTCCATTTATTCATTTTCACCATTTCCATGCGTTTTAAAACACATTTTCCAGATAAGGAAAACATGATCCGTTATTTCGATCTACATCTGTCAACCTACTATTAATCTCTATTGTTTCCTTCTTGTGGTATTCTTTCAATTTGATCTTCTATCTTCCATCTAGGTGCCAACTGCTCCTTGATCTTCCTCTATCATTCCTTCTTCCTCGAGCCACAATTAGTCTGATGGAATCCCATGATTTGTGGCTCCTTCATTAATGGCAATTATCTGTTTCATCAACCCTATCAATGAAGATTCACCAACCACACCCTACTTGCCACCTCAACTTCACATTGAATCACACTGATTAAGACATGACCTACCAATATACAGTCAGTTCGGCAAATACATATTGGTAAAACCCTTTGCTAGTAGAGTGTTCTTCATTTGTTAACCAGTATAGCATCCTGTAATAGTTGCACATCTTTACTTCTGGTGGTGTGAGACAACTTTTAACATTCTGCCTCTTCATCATAAACAAGCAACCATCCTCCATGCTCAATCTCCACTGGTTGACATCAATGACAAGTTAGTGCCAAAATGCCAACACATGGTTGCATCAAGTGGTATCAGAGTTGGTTGCGAACCTTGAGGCATTCCTTTGGGTGAAAGAATCATCTAATTGAGGCAAGCTGGAAGTGTGTTCAATAGATCACTGACGAAGAGGCAAGTATAAATTTGTAGTCAGATCACTGAGTTGAGGCAGTTGCACCAGATCAAGGGAGGAGATGCCATCAAGAAGTATGAACCCTAGAAGGGTAGAGAAGATGATGCTAGATTTCATAAATGAGATGAGGAATGAGATCTGAAATGCATTGGTTGGTTTACAAAGGAATCTGAAATCAGAGGATGAGTATAAAGAGGTAGGGGAAGAGCTATAGGCTAAAGAGGTTGAAGGACTGATAGACGAAGGAGAAGAAAAAATTCTTAGAGTGATGGTGCAAGTAAGTAAAATTCATAAAGTGGAGGTTTCTAATTTTTCATGTACATTAAATCTGAAAGACTTGATAGATTGGATCAGAGAGTTGGAGGACTACTTCAAGTTTGAAGATATTAAAGACCCATAGAGGGTTTGGTTAGCACAAACTAAGTTGAGAGTACATGCTACTTTATGGCTGAAAGAGTTGTAGAGGGATAGAGTGGAGAATGGAGAGATGAAAATCACTCGTTAGAGGTAGATGGTTGAAAGATTGAAGGATAAATTTATTCTAGGAGACTATGAGTTGGAGTTGTTCAAGAAGTTGCAAAACTTGAAGTAGAAGGACATGAGTGTAAAAGAGTATACTGAAGAGTTCTACAAAGTGATGATCAGATCCAAACATCAAGAGATGAATAGGGAGAAAGTGGCTAAATACATAAATGGACTTTGATTTAACATTCAAGATGAAATGAGTATGTTGAAGATTTTAACAGTTGAGAAGGCTTATCAATTACTCTGAAGGAAGAAGATAAAGTGAAAAGAAGATAATATAATAACCCTAAGGGAAGAGAGAGAGATATGAAACATATAGAGGATATATGAGTGGCAGTATGGAGAAGTAGACTATGGAAGAATCAAAATCTAAATGGAGTAAATAACTCAACTAGAAGGCACAAAGAAAATGGAATGGTTGCAGCAACATGGATTTCTTGGTAAATGTTTCAAGTGTGAAAAAATAGGATATAGATCTTATGAGTTTCCTCAAGATAACAAAGGAAAGGCAAGGAGTTTTTTAGCATGCAAGGACCAGGGAACTAGAGCAGTAGATGTGAGTCTGATAGAACCAAAGCAATGAGAATCCCTTATGTTTAGAAGTGTCTTGCAAAGATGAGAAGAGATCAGACCTGCTCAAAGAAAGAATATTTTTTGAACTGTATGGAAATCCAGAGGTAAGTGTTATAAAGTTACTGTGGATAGTGGATGTATTGATAATTTGGTATGAGAGGAGATGGTAGAGAAGCTTGGTTTGAAGAGGCTTGAGAGTCCTTCTCCTTACAAGGTGAGTTGGATGCAAGATGATCATGTGGTAGAGGTGACAAAGAAGTGCTTAGTGAATTTTAACATTGGACCTTACAAAGATGAATTCTTGTGTGATGTTATTGTTAGTAGCAACCAAGAAGGAAGACTAAGAGGGGGGTGAATCAGTCTTCATTGTAATAGAAAACTTGATCACAAAACACAAACCTGATAAACTGTAGTAATAACAAAGATAAGAAAATTGAAAGCACCACACACAAAACCAAGATTTTGACGTGGAAAACCTAGTTAAGGGAAAAACCATGGTGGGAACCTACCCACATTAAGATGATACTCTATAGTAGTATGTGAAAATATTACAATCGGGAATGCACATGCATTCATGCACACTGCCTAGAGAACACTACTCAAATGATAATGGCCCAGATGGATACAACCCTCACGGAGGTCTCACTGACTTACAACAAGATTTAGATTACAATCCAAAAGAAGTGAACTGATAGAATAGTATCTCCAAATGCCTGATTATAGTTTCGGTTAAGCATAGATGTCTATCCCACAACACCAAACTCTCCTCAATCACAACACCAAAGGATGAATCACTTGTTTGCATATAAACCTTTCTTTGATAATGCATACAAAACATCGATCACCAAATTACATGACAATATCACCTATATATAAAAATCATCAACCTTGACAACAAGGTCGGCTTAACCCTCAACCCTCAATTACAAAATTACAACACAAGATACAAATATTGAACACCAGACCAATATAATGATTTACATAGAATAACATGGTGCTAAAACAAATTCCCAAATGCTCAACTCCACCGAAAATCATGCCAAGATCAACCACAACATGCTACACCACCAAGAAAACTGCATAACACAAAAATCATCACCAATTAATACAAACCACAAAAAAATCACACAATGATCAATAGAGATCATGAAAAAATAAATGCACAACTAGGAAACACCAACAAGCACATTAGATTCATTAGGAACAACTGCACCAATGCCATTTATCAAATCTTCATCGGTTAATGTCTAAAAGCTCAAGAACACAACCAATCAACAACTCTAACAAAGAAAGATAACTTGCAAAGCACCAAATCACAATCTATCTGAAAGGAAGATATAAAAGACCATCCCAAACAATTCTCAAAAACTCAGCGCAAGATTTGTTTACACCAAAAAATATCGGAGGAAATATTGAGCTCTGCAAAATGGTGATCAACAAACCAAAATAACAAACCAGATCATAAGATATTCCCAATTAGAAATCAACAAAGCAATACACAGGAATATGTTGACATCAATGACAATAACATATCCTAGCAATAGCAATGACCAACAATATCTAACAATCTCTACCTTTGGCATTGATGGCAACATATGAATGTGAAAAACAATCAATGCAAAGCAAGAAGAAATCTCCGACAAACTCCCCCTAAGATTAGGACATATAAAGTAGTTTTTCACATGATCTCTCTCTCCCTTTGACAACAATGCCAAAGATCTCAAAACAAAAAACCAAATTTACTTTCCCTAAGAATATAAAACATGAATCTCACCCCAAAATATAGACTACTCCAGCAGAAGAGCAGTACCAACTCACCAATCTAGATAGAATGATAAGACTATAAAGGCCACTAGATTAATGCAACTCAATGCATCTAGTTCTCACCAAGAGGGTTGGATAACCTTGGCTTGTCTCTCAAGTAGATAAATATATCTATAGGAAAAGGCTTTGTAAAAATATCAACTATTTGTTCCTTTGTAGATACATACTCTAGCTTCACCTTCTCCTCACTGACTTGCTTTCTCAAGTAATGATATTTGATTGACACATGCTTAGTCTTAGAATGTTGCACTAGATTCTTTGACATGTTAATAGCACTAGAATTATCATAAAATATAACATTAGGCTCATCATAACTAACTATGATATCCTTCAACATTTGCTTTATCCAAACTACCTGAATGCAATTACTAGCACCAACAATGTACTCAGCTTCAGCAATAGATAAGGACACTTAATCTTGTTTCTTACTAACCCATGAAACCAAAAGAATGTTCCACCAATAGTTCTCTTTCGGTCATCAACTTCACCAGCCTAATCTACATCAATGCAGACACATAGCATGAAATCATCATTCCCTGGATACCATAAACCAAAATTCACACTTCCTTTCAAGTATTTGAATATCCTCTTCACATTAGTGACATGACTCTCTTTAAGATCAAATTTATATCTAGCATCCATGCACACAACATGCATAGTGTCCAACCTAGTCTAAGTAAGGTATAACATTCCACCAGCCATAGATCTCTACAAACTCTGATTAGCTTTAGGAGATTCATCATTCTTAGACAATTGACAACCAGTCACCATAGAGTTCCAATAGGTTTGGAGTCATATAATCCAAACTTATTCAACAATTCCTTCACATACTTAGTTTGAGATATGAATATACTTTTTCTAGTCTGCGAAATTTGCAAACCTAAGAAGAATTTCATCTCACCTATCATACACATCTCAAATTATTTTTGGATATCACTGGCAAACTTCATGCTCAAGTTATCACCACCCCCAAAGATAATATTATCAACAAAGACTTCAACAATTAGGATGTTATCATTTTCTATCTTAAAGTATAGATTATTGTAACAAGAACCTTTACTAAATCCTAATTTTAACAAATATTTATCTAATATAGCATACCAGGCTCTAGGGCATGCTTCAGTCCAAAAAGAGCTTTCTTCAACTTACATACCCTATCTCCATCATCTAATTATGAAAATACATCAGGTTGCTCAATGTAGACTTCTTCCTCAAGATAACCATTCAAAAAGGCAGATTTGATATCCATCTAATATACCTTGAAATCTTTATAAGCAACATAAGTAAGCAAAATCTAACTGCTTCAAGTTTGGCCACCAGAGTAAAATTATCCTCACAATCAATTCTTTCTTTCTAATAATATCCTTTGCAAACCAATCTAACTTTATTTCTGAGAAATTCACCGACTTTATTCAATTTGTTCCTGAATACCCATTTAGTACCAATAACATTCTTATCTTTAGGTCTAGGCACAAGTTCCCAAATATTATTCTTTTCAATCTGATCTAGTTCATTCTTCCATAGCTTTCATCCAATTTTCATCTTTGCAAGCTTCGACAACATCTTTAGGTTCAACTTTAGAAATCAAGCATACTTCTTCAGCAACTAACCTTCTTCTAGTCATTACACCTTTATTTTTATCACCAATAATCTAATTTTCAAAACGATTCAGTATTGCATACCTTAGAGTCTTCTGATTGTTCTGATTATCAGGTTCCTGCACTTCTTCACCAGCAGGAGCAACATCCGGATTAACTGTAATTAGGCTCTTAAGTCTGAATAGGTGTTAAAACAATATGTTCTCCATCATCATAACCACATGCTTTGATCTCTTTTCCAAGGTTCTCATCCACCTTCACATTTTCAATCTCCACTATCTTTCTTAGTCTCTTGTTGTAGCACTAATAGGCTTTTCTCTTTATTGAATATCACAAGAAAATTCCTTCATCACTTCTAGCATAAAACTTTCTTGTATCCTCATATCTCTTGATATAAAATTTTCTACCAAATACTCTTAAATATCTCACACTAGGAACATGACCAAACCAAAGCTCATAAGGGGTCTTATAGGTATCACCTTTGATGTGAACTCTGTTGAATGTGTAAACAACAGTGCTAGTGGATTCTTTCTAGTAGATGTTTAGAACATTTCCTTCAATCAACATAGTCCTTGTAGCATCCAAGACAGATCTATTCTTCCTCTCAATAACTCCATTCTGTTGAGGGGTTCTAGGATCAGATAATTGTCTTCTAATCCCATGCTTTTCATAGAATGAATTGAACTCACCAAAACAAAATTCTCCATCTCTATCAAATCTCATACACTTCACCTTCAATCCAGACTCAGTCTCAAACCTTTATTTAAATATCTTGAATTTATCCAATGCTTCTGATTTCTCCTTTAAAAAGACAACCCACATCATCCTAGAATAATCATCAATTAATAGCATAAAATATCTACCACCATGCACACTTCTAATATTTGTAGGTCCACATAGGTCAGTTTCCACAAGATCTAGTAGTCCATCAGATGTATACTGTTTGCTTTTGACATAAATTCTTTTTTTCTTACTAAGCTGACATTCCTTACATACTGGATTAGCAAGCTTAACAATCTTAGGCAGATCTTTAAGAGCTTGTGTAGAACATATCTCAATCATTGAATCAAATTTTGCATGACACATCCTCCTATGGCACAACCAACTCTCATCTATGTTACCAATCAAACAACTTTTTCTCACTAGCATTCAAATGAAAAATGTTACCTTCAATCTTAGTCCTAGATGCAATCTCTATACCCGAGGCAATTAAGATCTTACATTTATGATCCTTGAATTGTAGATCATAACCCTTATCAACCATTTGTCCAACACTCAAAAGATTGTGCTTCAAACCTTCAACATACATGACATTATCAATGTTATTCTTACCATCAAAATAAATAGAACCTCTCCCACGGATCACACAGGCTTTGTCATCTCCAAATCTAACTATTCCACCATCATATCTTTCCATACTCACAAATTTTCTTTTATCACCTCTCATATGATGTGAACAACCACTGCCAACTACCCATTCATCTTTCTCTTCAACTTTAGCGACTGAATCTTTTACCTCAATAGTATAGCTAGTGGAGTCAACACGTACAGGTCCATCTTCCTTAATGGAAAGAAATACAACTCCATCTCCTTTCGATTCTTTATCTATAATACTTTCATCAGTAGCATAGTAACAATTCTTCTGATTTCTATACTTATGCTTAGGCTTGTAAGGATTGTTATACTTCTCATGCTTTTCATATCTATCATTCCTAGATCATGCTTATCAAACTTATCATGTCTATCATAGTTAGCCATTGACTCAGGGCATCTAGAATCAAAATGTCCTATATTATTACAAGAGAAACATTTCAAAGGAAACTTTCCATCATACTTACCGGCTCCTTTAGGTAATCTCTAGGAAATCAGTGCTTCAAGTTCATCCAACTCCCTTTCTTGCTCTTCCATCTCTCTTCTCTCTCTTTCATATCTAGATATTCTGCACTCATTAGGATCATATTTATGCTTCTCAGATATAGATGTCAATGCTCTGAATGGAGTCTTAGACTTTTTATGTGATTCTCCAAACTCACTTAGCTCAAATGCAACAATCTTTCCAACCAACATATCTCTTGTCACTATAGTCACACTCTGGATATCATGAATAGAAACAACCTTATGTTTGTAAGTAGGAAGCAAATATCTCAGCACCTTAGCAGCAATTTTATCTTCCTCAATGGTTCTATCAATACTTCTAATACCTAGGAGAAGATCATTCACCTTAGCCATGAAAGAGTATATGTTCTCATCATCTCCCATCTTCAACATCTCATACTTTCCTTTCAAACTCTGCAACTTAGCAACCTTCACCTATTTATCACCTTCATACAAATTCTCAAGCTTCACCCAGATCTCATGTGTAGTTTGAAGTCGCATTAGATTTGTCATCTCTAAATCAGTCAGGGAACTAAGTAATGCTTCCTTCACTCTAATATTATGTTCAACTTGCTTGATCTCATCAGGAGTAGACAGTCCATTCAGAGGAATGGTATAGGCATTATTTGTAATTCTAATAATCCTCACCAAGACATTTCAAGTGCATTTCCATCTAGTCATTCCATATAACATAGTTAATCCCATCAAATCTCAGACTATCCTTCTTAAAGATAACACCTTGATCTACCATCCTAGATCTCCTAAAGTGATTAATCTTTTACTAGAGGATCTAGCTCTGATACCAATTGTTAGCATTAGCCAAGAAGGAAGACTAAGAAGGGGGTGAACCAATCTTCACCTAAATAGAAAACTTGATCACAAAACACAAATCTAATAAACTGTTGTAATAAAAATGATAAGCAAATTGAAAGCACAACACACAACACAAAGATTTTGAAGTGGAAAACCTGGTTAAGGCAAAAACCACGGTTGGAACCTACCCACAATAAGATGATACTTTGTCGTAGTATGTGAAAATATTATTGTAGTGTTGTAAATTATACACCATTGCTAGGGTGGTACAATTTCACACTTAGGTTAGCACCCACCTTAGTGTGCCTGCATCTTGCATTTCTAAATTTCCTTTAAGCATTTAATTTAATTAATTTAATTAAAGTCATATTTCATCACTCCATACATCATAAAATTGGACCCTTTACGCTAACTGTGCCCATTTTAATTTTATTCCTCTAATAAATCATTTAATCATAAACCCTAATTATGTCCTATTTCAACCTTTAAGGCCTGATTTCACATATCAAAACACCTTGAAATCAACTGTACCTTTATATTCACTATAATATCATCATATCTAATGACCTTGAAAATTTGGTGAAAAGTTGGTCGAACCATGGCGGGAATGCACACGGTCCTCGACTTTTTTACCAAAATTTTGAGATCACAATTCAATGATATTATAATGCTTAATCCCAAAATATTGGTGGGAAATTCAATTCCTAGGTTGGCCTAAAGGTGGAATTAGTCAAAATTAAGATCTAGGGTTTCATACATAAGTGCTCTCTTTCTTCATTTGAAGGGGACTAAGAACTATCTATCTATCAAATCTGATAATCTAAAAGCAGGTTTTTGGAGCAAAAGGAACCTTCTATGTAGTGAAAGAGAAGCCTATGTAGATTCTTCAACAACATTCAACAAAATTCAACAACATTTCATCAAGAATTCATCATCAATTAGGAGCCTTGTAGACATTAATGAGTAATATGAGATCTAGTGGTAATATCTCTCCCTCGAAGATTGGTATGATTTCATGTTATCTTCATGTGTTTGTATGAGCTCTTTACATCAATTTGCACATTTACCTTCATGATTTAGATCATTTATCATATTTTGTTTGAAGCATTGTCATTTACATTCACATTTACATTTAGAGTTTACTCTAATGCTTAGGGTAGCTCTAGTTTCTTATCATTTAGGATCTTGCGTACACACAAGGTTCTAGTACACATGTTTTTAGTATATTATTGGCTATTTGGGGAGGTGGAAATCACCAAAAAATGTGTTTTATTGAGGAGAAACCTTATAGAGCCACCCAAGCCTTCCCTTTTCAGTTGCAGGTGCAGAAACAGGTACCCAGAAGGACTTTCAGCTTAGGAAAAGGTATCAGAACTAGCCAGAATCATCAAATTTACCCTAATCTACCTGGGAAAGAGGCATGGTGCCCTATTTCTACCTAGGAAAGTGGAATGGAAGCATGGTACCTACACTTTTTAGTGGGATTTGATAGGTTGTAGCTTCAGGTCATCAGATTTGTAGTCTTTCAGTTGCAGCCTCATGTTTGTAGAAATAGGATAGTGGCGTGGCATCCTGGTCCTAGTCAGTTTGTCTTAGTTTGCATCATCAGGTACACATACATAATCCTCCCCCTTTCATACTTTTAGTATCTCAATTTGAGATCAATAAGTTTGTTCAATTACAAGTTCATTTATGCTTCACTCTTTATCTCCTAGTCTAGTTGATCATTCAAACCCTAGTTTTTCTCATCATTTGCAACAAGAGGAATAGAAACCCTAAGAGATAATCCTTGGATATCACTTTTTCACAAGAAGTATCCAAAGTGAGACATCTCCCTAGGATCTTTCATATTCATCACAATGTGTTGGCAAAAGTGGGATTAGGTGCTAGTCACCCGATCTTGCTTTTCCTGCCCCCACATTTTGGTGAACTCGACATGAATCCAATCTTCTTTAATTCTGATTTATTTTCTCATATCTGATTATTTTTTCTATTTCAAATTCGAATTTATATTTACAACTTTCAATTCCTTGCAAATTTTAAAATCTAGAGGTTAATTTTATTAAAACCCTAATTTTCAATTCAAAATTGAACTTGTGGATAGCTTAATTTCGATCATTAATTTCAGATCTGATTTAGGAACACATTTCACTCATAAATTTTATTTTCTAAATCAACATTTAGAGTTCTTACATTGGTTAAAATTTAACATTTCCTTCTATTTTGCATATGTCATCATTTGAAAGAGGAAAATTGTTGTCATGATGCATTCATTTCATAAATGTGATAATGGGTTAGCTTCCCTTGCTTCAATTTTTCTATGTGTTAAAGAATCTCCTCCTATCTATGACAACATTTTAGTGCCTAAAAGGGTTGTTACTAACCCCTTTAAAACTCTCCCATGTTCTAAAGATGAAGATTTGAAGAGTGATTTTGACAATTCTCCTAAAATGTGCCCTTCTCATCTAGTTATCTTAGAGGAAGAGGATGAGACCATAAACACCTTTCTTAGTGTTACTTTACCTTCATTACATGATTCCTCTCTAAGTCAAAATTTATCTATGGACATTGACTTATATTCTCCTAAATTTGGTCTTACCAATGGGGGCATCTTAGTACAATGAGAAGCTATGAGCACTTCTTCCAAAGATCTCCTTCCTATGTATGAATCTTTGGAGAAATATGTTCATCTCCCTCCTAAAGAATAATCCCCTCATGAGGTTCATTTTGTGCAAGAATATGGTATTGTCCCTACTTTTCCTAGTGAGGGTGTTTCCCCTTTTGATTCCAACAAAATTCCCACTAGAGATAATTAATTAATGAGAAATGATTTCTCTTATCCTAAAGTTTGTGTTATCCCTAAAGATGCCTTAGAAAAACAATATGAAACAATAATAAATCTCCTTAATTCTTTCTCCCCTAAACATCCCATTGAACACATTTTGAGGAAAGGGGATGATTTAAATACATTTAGTGATTCTCTCCTTCCTAAGGATGAAGAATTAATGAAAAATATTATCCCTTCTCCCAAAATTGGCAATAGCAATAAGGACATATATTTGCAAGATATTTCTAATACTTTTCCTAATGGTCTCACTATTTAGGATGAACCACTAGAAGAAGGTGTTGATTATTCTCTCTCCCATGAGAGAACCCTAGCCAAAGGGGATAAAATTATGATTGATAACTCTCTTGATAGAATCTCACCTTCAATGAATCTCAATCATTTTTTCTCTAAAGGTAAAGCTGCTACCTCTCCTCAACTTGGTTCTACTCATAAGGATACCCTAGTTAAAGATAAGATCGTTAACATATTTTTCAAAGATCTTCCTCTCAAAGGTGAGACTTTAAAGAGTAATGTTGATCCTTCTCCTAGAGAGTTTATTCTCCATGTAGATCCTTTGGTGATAGAGGATGATATGACCTTTCCTAAAATGTCAATGCCTACTTCTAGTCTCCCTCCTAAAATTGATCTTATTCATGATAATATCTTAGTGTAAGAAGAGACTATCAACAATTCTTCCAACAATCTTGTTCATTCTTCTTCGAAGGACACCTTTTATATTCCTAAACCATCCTCAATCAATTTGATACATGTAAATGAAACACCTACTAAACCCCTCTTCACAGTTCAAGGTGCTTGTCCTTCTCAAAATTCCCCACGTAAGCCTATCTTAGTGGTTCAAGGTGGTTATGCTAATGATTATTTTTGTACTCCTAAGAAACCTGCTATTACTGTGCAAGGAGGTTATCCAATTAAGAGTCCTTATGAGTATGCTAAGAAAATCACTAGAGAGAGTTATAATACAGTTGCTCATACCTACAACATAAGAAACAATAGGAAACCTAGTCCTCCTATGGGTATCCCAACTTCACTTCCTCCCTCTCAACCTACCCTTCCATAAGCACCTTGTATATCACAAACTCTTAGTAAGGAGTATGATCTCATTGAACAACTTAAGGCCACTGCTGCTAAGATTTCTATTTGGGATTTGGTTCAAACTTCACCTGCTTATCATGGTATGTTACAAGATACTTTCTAAATCTTAGATGTCCTACTTGTAGTGACACCTAATAACATGTCCGCTTTGATTGATCCTGTAGACAACTAAAAATGTCTCATTTATCATGTACTAATTATTCGTCTAATTGATTAAATAATTCTTTAATTATTTAATTAAGTTAATTAATCTTATTCTTCTAATTTCATATTTCCTCATCATCTTACTAATCATTCTATTTCTTATTCTTTCATCATCTAATCATTTTAATCATTTTCTAATGTTAATTAAATATTTATTATTTAATTAATTTTGATTAATTCCCCAATTTAAATAATCTTTATTATTTAAATAAATTATATATATTTTTTTCTATCTCTCTAATCATCTAATCATTAACCCTCTTCTAAATATTAATTAAATATTTATTATTTAATTAATTGTGATTTAATTCTTTTAATTCAAAAAAATCTTTATTATTTAATTAAATTTCATTTCTAAATAATTAAATAGTTTCTTTAAATTATTTAATTAACAAATTAATTCTTCCAAATCCCCAAATTCTAATTTCGTTTAATTTCATAATTCTTCTAATTTCATTTAATTTCATATTTCTTCTAATTTCATTAATTTCTAGTTTCTCCTAAATTCAATTACATGTGCATGATTTCAAAAATCAAATTTAAAATCAAAGTCAAGTTCTAAATACATTCAAATGCTAAATGAAATTTAATTCAATTATTTGAATAAATCTCATGCAAAGATTAAATTGAAAATCTAAGTTAAAGTGAAAGCACATACTAAATTAATTAATTCAATCAATTAATTAATTCAATCAATTAATTAATTAAATCAATTATCTCTCCAATCTCTATTTCCATCTTTTAGTTAGCTTTTTCTAAATAAAGCTTTCTTTGTCATCTTAATTTCCTCCAATCATTCTTTTTCTTCTTTCAGTTAGCTATTTCTCAATCAGTTAACTCCTTTAATCTATTCAATCTATTTTGTTTCACCTCTAAATTAGTAGTTCAACTATCAATTTTCATGGGAGCTCACCTGAGTTCCACCTCTTGATCAATCTATTCCACCTTTCAATCAATCCTCTCCAATTATCTATAAATTGAGCATTCAATCTCCAATTTCTCAGGATCATGAACTTTGAATCTTTGTGTCATTTGCAGGTTGCCAGCACAATATCTGAGAGCCATCATACCACAAAGAAGAGAAGAACAATGGAATCCATGATGCATAATAGGGAGTTTTATATTGTTTAATTTTAGTCTATTTTGAATCTATTTCATTGATTTTATGTTTGGATTGCTTAGATAGTTAAGGGATTCGTGATTTTCCTTATTTCCTATTTAGCAATGATGAATTTGAGCATAGCACATTTTAAGAAGATCAATGTTTTAAGAACCAATGGGGAAGTTTTCTGCGTCTCCATTTGTAAATCCTAGTCACTAAGTTTGTTAATTTGGATGTTCCAAAGGACCTTAAGGATTGATTGACTGCTTATCTATGAAATGTTTTGCACCTCCATTTCAATTGGTGTATCACAAAAGGATAAACAAACACAGTCAACCTTGTTTGAATATGAAACACATCTTCATTATACATATTGCATTAACATAGGTCATGTCAAAAATTCATTGTCTCCACATGCATTTTGTGGATCATCATGTCATACAAGTCTGCACACTGGGGGCATAACTGAAAAAATTCTAAAAATCATATAACATTCTTCAAAAATACCAAAAACATCCAAATATGTGAAAGCTTAAAAATACCAAAATCATTGGAAAGAGTAGTGAAAATACCAAAAACATTGGAAAAAGTCCTAAAAAAATCCCAAAACATTGGAAAATCCTTCAAAAAATCCAAAACATTTAGAAAGAGTCCTTTGAAAAAACTAGAAACATTTGCAAAATGCCCTGAAAAAATTAAAAAACATTCAAATATCGATCCACATAATCTAAAAACATCGAAAAAGCTCTTAGAAAAGAACTAAACAATCAAAAAATCAATCAAAAAAACTTGCAATAAAATGTCTCGCAAGAATCAAATACCCTAGCAGATATCCAACAAATGCTTCACATGAAGTTAACAAAGGATACAACTATCCAGTCAAACATCTACAATCAACTGATCAAACTGTCTTATAAATCATATCATATCCATATCAAGTGATCATTATCTTGTCTTAAATAGAAGAGGATACACTCGAAATCAAACAGGTCAGTCTTAAACGGGGTCCGCAACTTTCTGAGATCATATTATCAACCATCACATCAAGCAACTGAGAAGGAAGGCACAAGGTTAGTATAGCTACTGAATTTTTTCTAGGCTAGTCTGTATCTTTTATCATTTGGTGACAGATTATGTTCTTATGCTACTCAGGGATGTCCACAAGTGACTAGAGGAGCCATGATGGGCATTATCTTTTTCTTTGTTTACTGCTTGTCTGCTACTTGTTTGTTTCTTCAATGAGATATCTTTACATCTTGGCTCCTTATACCCAATGTGAAAAACAACTAATTAACCTTCTCTATTTTTTGTGTTATTTTTGCAGTTCGTACAAAATTTTTCCTTTTTTGAGGTTTTGCATGGATTTCAAGGTAGATCTCTTCATTGCGCATTCATGTTTACATCATTACACAATCACATAGTCAGGGCAAACAATCAAGTAGATAGGGTTATGCATTTGTGCGGAACCCATCATGCAATCAACCTTACATGATCACACAATCGACTTCTCAGGATCACGCATTTGCTCTGAGATTATTATGCATTTGTTAGGAAAATTGTTGTTTTGTTATTTTTATTCTTGTTTCCTTTCTATTCTCTGATCTATATAATTCTACATGAAATTCAGTAAATCTGGAAACAAATTATTTTTATTGCATGTTTTTGTTATAACAGTTTATGGCATGCAAGGTATAATTCAGGATTTCAGGTGCTAGAAGGACAAAGGAACAAAGAAGGCGAACTAGAAGCTATCAGAGAATTCTCAAAGCAGAAAAGAAGACACAAGATTGGGAAGACCAACCAGCCATCAATAGATACAACAACTTAGTTCTCTCATATCAAGTTAAATATGATTTGGCTAACATTGAATGAATGATGAGAGATCTAGCTAGAGCCTCACAATCTGTTTTGTAGGTTTATGATCAAATTTAGCTTCAATTTTTCATTTTTTGAGTTATCTGTCTATGTGTCACACAATCTCCTTGTTATCATCATGCAGTAGACCTATTATGATCATGCATTCACCCTGATAGGACCACACAATAGATCTGAGAGTATTACACAATCGCGCCGGTATCATCACACATTCGTTTCTGTTAATTTTGAGTTCTATGTTTTCTATTGATTTGATTTTACTGCTAATCATTTGTTTGCAGCTTGTGGTGAATTTACAAAAAGGGTTGGATTAGTATTAGATCAATTGCACTCATGCTCTCACACTTCATCTTTTGCTGCTTAAAATTAACATTGGTTAAAATTGACATGCATGCATAAATACTTTAGTTTGGGCTAAAAATTAACATTGGTTAAAATTAACATGCATGTATAACACTTCAATTTAAAATTGACATGCATGTATAACACTTCAATTTAAAATTGACATGCATGTATAACACTTCAATTTGGGCTTAAAATTAACATTGGTTAAAATTGACATGCATGCCTTCACATTTCAATTTGGTGTTTAAAATTGACATGCACATGTGTATTCAACACCTCGATTTGGGCTTTAAAATGAGCGTGAATCAGGCTGCACATAGATTAAATCACATTTTATTTTCTTAAGGGAAATAATCTTTTATTGTGTTTGGGGTGGACCTACTATTGCATTAACTAACTTTCCACCTGCTTTCGGGGTCTTGGGAGAGAGGAAGGAGGTGACAATGACACTCAATTTTATTTTATTCCACGTAGAGAGGGATATCTTTGATTGGGGATTTCATCACCCCATAGAGGTAATGCATTGGGGATATCATCTCTCCTAGTGTACTCTTGAGTAGGTTTCTCGAGCTGCTATATAAACATATTGGTCAGGCAGCTAGAGTGTTGAGTGAATTCAATGTATGTGGGAGGATTCCCTGCACTGATAAGCTCAACTAAAGTCTTAAGTGGCTTGCTCTAAAAATCCATCGTTGGATCAGGATCCCTTGAAATTATACAATAAGAACCAACTTAGTAGCCAAAAGTCCTACATTCAGTGATTTTGGGAGTGTGGATCATACCCCATAGATACCCATCATGTACCTTACATTATGAGACAAGAATCCCTTGGTGATAAGATCTTTGAATCTTCTAGGTAAGAGAGAGAGGCATACCCGAGAAGTGTGTGTTGTGGAGTGGAGCCAATGCTCCCAGACTCTCTATCTATCCATCTTGTTTCAGTATTTTTCTGTGGGGGCCTCATTGAGTGGTGTCCACTTTCCAACCTAAGATTGTCTTCAGTGTCTTTTTATGTATCGTTGTATCATACCAGTATTGAGTCAATTATTTGGGCTATTTCAGGCCTTATCCTGCATATCTCTAAAATTTATGAGATTGTTTGAAAATAAATTCAGTAGCTATATATACCTCCAAACAATTGCTCTCAGACTTGGAGAAATACAAAACTTGTCCTACACATGGAACTACTGAAAACAAAGTCCATTTTGAAATGTCAAAACTCAAAGATTTAACACATTTGTGACCATAGGAAGTCCTTTCATAGTCCTCATTTACGTCCTTACTATCATCCAACATCCTTGCATAGTCCTCATTTATGTCCTTATTATCATCCTAAGTATTTGCATAATCCTCATTTACATCATTACTATCATCCTAAGTCCTTGCATAGTTCTCATTTATGTCCTTACTATCATCCTAAGTCCTCATTTATGTCCTTACTATTGTCCTAAGTCCTTACATAGTCCTCATTTACGTCTTGTCCTTGAAAAGTCCTCATTATCATCCTCATATATAAGTCCTTATCTAGACCTCATATATGTCTGTCTTAGTCCATCATCATTTTCATAATCATCCTACAAAGTCATAGCATGTGTCTTAATGGGTCTCCCTGGTGATGGTTTACTCCCATTCAAGAAACCTAATCTAGTGCCAAATGGCAGTCAACGAGAAATTATTGAAGGTCTACCTAACTTAGCCTGGGACTCAAGGAGAAATGCACCCCAATATATAGGAGTTGAGTACAAGATAAATATTGAGTATAAAATTTCCCATAGGATTGATAGAGAAATTATCGTAGAACATCTAAGAGAAGATTTTGAAAAACTTGCACTATAGAAATCTTGAAATACTCAACAAGTCTCACGTCAAAATCCCCAATAGAGAGTCTAGTCTAGTCTTGCATACCTCATACCTAGGTCTAGAGTCTAGCATTAGTTGTCATCTAGCATAAGGTTCTAAAACCACCCTCATTTAGAAGTCTTAAATGCCCATCACAAGGTCACAAAAGGAAAAAGGTATAATGGACCCAAACAATGACCAATCTGTAAACCCAACTTGGAATATGGACATATCCACTAGTCAACAGTCAAATTATTAGACAATGCCCACAATACATGAACTACAACAACATTTAACATGAGAAGAGATTGAATCAGCTCAACAAGACCCACATGTCCTTATGATCTCAGATACACTTATACATAGTGATAGGGACAAATATCTCTCATTGTTATTACAAAATGGGGCAAAATTACTTGAGGATTTTGATGTCACAAAGATCTTACCACTAGGGAATACTTTAGGTCAAGATAATAGTCAAATACTACATATAACACAAATGCAAGCAATGATCTCCAATTTTCCTTAGAATGCACATACGCAAACAAATGTTCGTACAAATGTAAATTCTCAATCAAGTGCATCATCCTCAATAATACATGTCAGCACAATAACACAAAGCATATCGATAATATCAAGTGTCTCAGAACCTATTCAAACACAAATTCATCATACAACAAGTGCAACCCAACCCCCAGGTTCCTATTCCATAGGATCAACATATAGTCACCAAAATGCAAATATAGGTATTACAAATACAACAAGACAACTTAGCCCAACATGGGTTCACATATCAACTATTTCACAATACCTAGTGGAATGTATAACATGAGAAATTATAATCATGGTACCTTCCAACAACCTCCTAGCTATGCTACCATAAATCCTTTTGTGGGACATACACAGACACTGTTGGTATTTTGGTATGGTTTTTTCATTGATGTCAATACCTACTAAAACACTAGCACTTTGGAGATCCAGCAGCATTCACCGGCAAGCAAGTAACTATTGCATAATTACTGATATATGGTTCACCCATAGGATATAATGATCACCGACACTTGAAATGATATGGAAGACACTTGGTAATATCAAAGATATTATGTGGAATGCGAAAAAGAATTGTGTGAAGGTATATGCGAGATTAAGCAGTGCAATACACACAAACATCATTTGAAGGTGAAGCTAGGTTTTTGTGAAAGCATATCAGCATTACACTGGTACTGAATCCAACATATGAAGATGCTATTTTGTGCAGTACATTCTATTGGATTTAACCATCCAACTATAGTCAATGTGACTCCTATTTTGTGATTGAGCAGTGAGCTCTAGGCTGTTGGCCTTTCTGCATGTGCAAACCCCATTTATGTACACTTTCTATCTACAGTAGTATCATTTGATTGTGGGTAATATTTCCCACCATGCTTTTTCCCCTTACAGGGTTTCCACATATAAATATTGGTGTCATGTGTTGTGGATGACTTTGTGTTTATGTTTCATGCATTAATCTTTACCAGTATAGCAATTAACTGTTAAAACTATCTACCGGCATACTTAATTGGTTTACCGATATTAAGCATTAAGTTGGTTAAGTTGTTTTTGGTTTCAATTTATTTGACAACTAATTCACCCCCCCCCCCCCTCTCAGTTGTCTCTGGGACCTAACAATTGGTATCAGAGCTTAGTCCTCTTTTGCAGAAGTTTAACAGCTTGAGGAGATCCAATGTCTACTAATTATTTCAGGAAGGACAGTCCTAAACTTGATGGAACCAACTATGGTATATGGAAGATCATAATGGAGACACATCTAAATTGCATTGGTAAAGACATCTCGGAAGTTACAAAGAAAGGCTACATTGTTGTTGTACCTGGTCAGCCTAGTCCAACTACCTTGGCTAAAGATGAGGAAAATGATTGCAAAGCAAGAGAAGCACTTTTGAGTGCATTATCAGATCAAAAAATCATGGGATTATCAGATAGGTCTACTGCTAAAGCTATTTGGAATCATTTGGAAACACTGAATGAAGGAGATTCCACAGTCAAAATTGCAAAACTTGAAAGCTTCCGGGTCAGGTATGAACATCTGGAAATGGAAGAAGATGAAAGGATTTCTGCTTTTATGGAAAGAGAATGAAATTATTTTGGGTATTAAATGTTGTGGAGGAACCTTAAGTGAGGATGAAATTGTTTCAAAAGTTTTAAGAGGATTGCCACCAGCATATAAAATGAAGGCCACTGCTATAAATGAGTTAAGAACAATGCCTAATACATTAGTAACTAGGGATACATTGATTGGGAAACTTTTAGCTTTTGAAATTGAATAATTTGGTCTTGTTGCTACTATTAAGATAGATTTAGCCTTTAAAGCATCAACATCATCTACTCCATCATTTGACAAATCTGATTGGAAAGCCTTTTATGCAAGAGAACTTGAAGAAAGCAAGAAAAAAATGAAGAACTTGAAGAATTTGAAGCACTGTTTGCAAGGAAAATGCCTAAAGGTCTAAGTGGAAGTAAGTATGAAGGTAAAGCACCCTTTAAATGTTTTAACTACAATAAGATTGTTCATATGGCTTTGAGATGCCTTGATAGACATGCTAGACTAAGAGAAGAAGCTAGAAGAACATACAAGCCTAATCCTGAATATCAAAGATATAGATTTAAGAAGAACAAAGACAAATCTTGTTACATTTCTGATGAAGGTGTGACTCATGATTCTGATGAGGATCCAGTAGACAATGGATGGGTTTTTGTTGCTATAACAGAAGATCAACCGGTAGAACAAGCCCTAGCAGCTAAGGTTGAAGTAAAGGATGAATGGATCATTAACTCAAGATGCTCACACCAAAGGATGAATGGATCATTAACTCAAGATGCTCACACCATATGATAGGAGACAAAGGTAAGTTCTTGAACTTTCAAGAATACAATGGAGGTTTAGTAAGATTTGGAGATGACAAAGCCTATTCAATCAAAGGTAAGGGTATAATATCTCTTGATGGTAAGCATAACACTGACAATGTTTACTATGTTGAAGGATTAAAGCATAATCTTTTAAGTGTTGGTCAATTAGTTGAGAAAGGATTTGAGTTACAATTTAAAAATGAAAAATGCAAAATCATGAATAGAACTACTTTGGAAATTGCAACCGGTAATCAGACTAGAGGTAATATCTTTCATTTGAATAATAGTGAAAAGACATGCTTGATTGCACATATAGATGAAAGTTGGTTATGGTATAAGAGACTTTGTCATGTAAACTTTGATTGCATGGTAAAGATCAGTACTACTAAGGCAGTTAGAGATCTACCTAAAATTGTCAAACCTTAGAATACAATATGTAATGAATGTCAATTTGGAAAACAAGTTAGAGCTAGTTTCAAAAGTATTCCAGAAAAATCCAATAATGCTCTTGATTTGATTCACACTGATTTATGTGGTCCAGCTAGAACTAAAAACTTACAAGGCAATAGATATTTCATGCTAATCATTGATGACTATTCTAGAATGTGTTGGGTTACTTTTCTCAAAGAAAAATCAAAAGCACTTGGAAAGTTCAAAATATTCAAAGCAATGGTTGAAAACAAAACCGGTAAGAAAATCAAATGCTTAAGATCAGATCAAGGAGGATAATACACATATAAGGACTTTAATACATTCTATGAGGTGAATGGAATTAGAAGATAGCTATCAGCACCTCAGACACCACAGCAGAATGGAGTTGTTGAAAGGAAAAATAGAACTATCTTGGATACAACAAGAAGTATGTTATCAGAAGAAAATTTACCACATGTGTATTGGAGAGAAGTAGTCAGCACAACGGTCTATACATTCAACAAAGTTCACATCAAAGGTGAAACCGGTAAGACCCCTCATGAACTATGGTTTTCTAATACTCCTACTCTTAAATATTTCAGAATTTTTGGAAGTAAATGTTATATTAGAAGAGATGAGTATATTGGCAAATTTGATCCTAGAAGTGATGAAGGAATATTTCTTGGTTATTCATCTAAGAGCAAGGCATATAGATGTTTTAACAAGAGATTACAGAAAATTGTTGAGAGTACAAATGTAAAAATTGATGACCAATTCAAATGAACTTCAAGGTATATAGTCTCTGAACTGGCAACAGAAATTGTGACAAATGAACCTACACCAAATCCACCAGTACAGAATGAAGATCTAGTTACCCCAGTACCATCTGAGGATTCCACAATAATTGAAGAACAACAACAAAAAAAGACACCCTGGTATGTAAGATTGAATCATTCTGAACATCAGATAATTGGAAATAAATTTAAAGGAGTTATGACAAGAGGAAGATTGGAAAATGAAGAGGTATGTCTTATTTCTCAAATTGAACCATCATCTGTTAATGAGGCATGTGAAGATAAATTTTGGATTAAAGCTATGGAAGAAGAATTAGAACAAATTGAGAAAAATAACACTTGGACATTAGTTCCCCGACCTAAAGATAAAAATCTAATTGGAACCAAATGGGTATTTAGAAACAAACTTAATGAAGATGGTAAGGTTGTCAGAAATAAAGCAAGACTAGTGTGTAAGGGATATTCTTAGAAAGAAGGAGTTGATTACAATGAAACCTTTGCACCGGTAGCTAGAATTGAGGTAGTCAGATTATTCTTGGCTTTTGCAACACACAAGAACTACAAAGTTTATCAAATGGATATTATATGTGCATTTTTGAATGGAGATCTTGAAGAGGAAGTATACATTGAACAACCTGATGGATTTTTTTTGATAGATGACAATGATATGGTTTGCAAGTTAAGGAAAGCTCTGTATGGATTAAAACAAGCTCCAAGAGCTTGGTATGCAAGATTGGATAAGTATCTTTTAAAGATTGGTTTTACTAAAGGAAATGCAGAAAACAATTTATATTACAAAATAACTAATGATGATATCTTGATTATAGAAGTATTTGTTGATGATATAATCTTTGGAGGAGAAGATGGTTTATGTAAGGAATTTTCTACTAAAATGCAGCAAGAATTTAAAATGTCTATGATTGGAGAAATAAAATTCTTTTTAGGATTGCAGATTTCACAGACTGATAAAGGTATATTCTTGAGTCAATCCAAATACTTGAAAGAGTTACTAAAGAAATTTGGGATGGAGAACTCTAAACCGGTAAGCACACTTATGACTACAAATGACAAATTATCTCAAAGGGATGAATCTACACCTATTAATCCAACTAGATACAAATCTATGATAGGAGGTTTGTTGTATTTGACACAAACTAGACCTGATATTATGAATGCAGTATGTATTGTTTCTAGATTTCAAAGTAATCCTAGAGAAAATCATGAATCGGCAGTAAAAAGGATTTTTTGGTACTTACAAGGCACTATAAATCTTGGATTATGGTATCCTAGAGATGAAAACTTTGAATTATGTGCATACACAGATGCAAATTGGGCAGGAGATGTGGATGATAGAAAAAGAACCACGACGGAGCATTCTTTCTTGGAAACAAACTAGTTTCTTGGTTGAGTAAGAAATAGAGTTGTACATCTTTATCAACAACAGAATCAAAATATGTTGTAGCAGCAACTAACTATACATAGATACTATGGCTTAAGAAAATGTTGAAAGACATAAAGGTAAAATGCAAGGAACCTATTACCATATATTGTGATAACACTGCAGCAATTGATATATATAAGAATCTAGTACTACATTCTAAAAAAAAACATTTTTCTATCAAACTAAATTTTATAAGGGAAAAAGTTGAAGAAAAGGAGATAAAACTGGTTTATGTGAATACTAAAGAACAACTTGCAGATATTTTCACAAAACCTTTGCCTAAGGAGACTTTTGAATATCTCAGAGATCAGCTTGGAGTCATACCACCACTAGTAGAGACTTAGATAGTTGATGATTGTCATCAACCGACAGAATTAAAAGACAAATATTTTACTCCGGTCTTTAATGATGAAGCTACTTCTCAGGGGGAGTAGTTGGTATATTAAATTGATTGGTATTTTTTATATGAAATTGGTTTTATTATAACTTTGGCATTTGATGTCGAAGGGGGAGAGATATATACGGAAAAACACATTATCTTTTGGAGAGATTGGTATGGAAACTTTGGAAACACATGTTGCTCCTAGGGGGAGAGATTGTTGTTTGGGAGAGACTATTACTCTCTGTATTCTAGTTATGATCTTTTTGGAGATTGTTGGTTTTTGGCATTTCTATTTTGGCACTTTGATGGTTTTTCCATCTTGTGTTGCCATCAATGCCGAAGGGGGAGATTGTTGGTATTTTGGTATGGTTTTGTCATTGATGTCAACACCTACTAAAACACTAGCACTTTGGAGATCCAGTAGCATTCACTGGCGAGCAAGTAACTATTGCATAGTTACTGGTATATGGTTCACCGCTAGGATATAATGATCATCGACACTTGAAATGATATGGAAGACACTTGGTAATATCAAAGACATTGTGTGGAATGCGAAAAAGAATTGTGTGAAGGTATATGCGAGATTAAGCAGTGCAATACATGTAGACATCATTTCAAGGTGAAGCTAGGTTTTTGTGAAAGCATATCAACATTACATCAGTACTGAATCCAACACATGAAGATGCTATTTTGTGCAGTACATTCTTATTGGATTTAACCATCCAACTATAGTCAGTGTGACTCCCATTTTGTGATTGAGCAGTGAGCTCTAGGCTGTTGGCCTTTCTGCATGTGCGTACCCCTTTTATGTACACTTACTATCTGCAGTATTATCATCTGATTGTGGGTAAGGTTTCCCACCATGGTTTTTCTCCTTACAAGGTTTCCACATACAAATATTGGTGTCATGTGTTGTGGATGACTTTGTGTTTATGTTTCATGCATTAATATTTACTGGTATAGCAATTAACTATTAAAATTGTCTACCGACATACTTAACAAGTTTACAAGTATTAAGCATTAAGTTGGTTAAGATGTTTTTGGTTTGAATTTATTTGACAACTAGTTCACCCCCCCCTCTTAGTTGTCTCTAGGACCTAACAAACACAAGGTGTACCTTTGACTCAAATGAATATTCTGACACAACAATTACACAATTTGCAACAATAGGTGACTACTATGCAAATCAGTAATGATAAAAAGAGCTACACACTGCAGGACTTACATCCTTATCCTTTTGATCATACACTATACATGTTGCCTTACCCACAATATTTTGAAACATCAAAATTTGACAAATACCAAGGGAAAGGTGATCCTAGATACCACATCAAAAAAAATTTTACGGCATGCATAGAGGTTGCAACAAAGGACACTTACCTAATGAGACTATTTCCTAAAAGTTTGGGAGGCCCAACCTTAGAGTGGTTTTCACATTTACCACCAACCATCACATCATGGGGAGAATTAGCTAAACACTTTATGGCAAAATTTTCTCATAACATTGAAACCCTAGTCACTTTAATGGACTTGTGTGCCACAAAACAATACTAGAATGAAACATTTGCATCCTTCATACAACGATGGAGGGCTCTCTATAGGAGGTTTAAAACAATTATTCCAAAAACAGAGCAAGTGGATATGTTCACAAAAAAATTGGTCCCTAAGATTAAATATCTGATACAAATGCAATGTTTAACCATGTTTAAACAAATCACTGAAAAAGCTCTAAAGTGTGAGAAAGGGCTAGTGGAACAAGGTCTTATTAAGTATGGAAACACCAACAATAATGACAAATCCAAATTTTGGTCAAAAAACAAAAATGTGACTAACGATGGTGTTGTAGACACCCGTACGGTGAATATAACTCAACTAGTTTTATCTCTACAAGGTACAAGTCAATCATTACATCCACATACAAAGAATAACACTACCTCAACAAATGTAAATGCTACACAAAACATGAACACAAATTACCCTAGGGTAAATTCTCCAAGAAGGAATTACACACCTCTAGGAGAACCTATAGAGTCAGCGCTCAAAAATTTAATACGGACGAACATGATCACATTACCGGAAATAAGAGTATATGAACCAGGTTCTTTCAAACCCACATGGTGGAATGATAATGATTTATGTGAATATCATAGGACTAAAGGTCACAAAATGGTGAGTTTCTATAAGTTTAAAACTTGTTCCAAGATATGATAGACTAAGGCGACATCACAATCGATACCGATAAAACCACAACAAACACAAATCACACAATCTTTAAGGATCCATTTGTTAAGCATGACAAAGGGAAGGCTACTACATCAAGAACTCAAGATAATACAACTAACTACACAAAGGTCTCATATGACTACACTATTCATGCCATTTGCTTAGGAGATGTAGTAAAAAATGATTCACAAGAAACCCTTGTTCAAGATGAGCAATATCTAGATACTCACATAGATGATAGCTAAATTTGCATGCTATCAAAGACACCGAAATACAATGAAGATAGAAATATTTGTCTCAGAGACTGGGGGAATGATGAACCATTTCATTCAGGATGGTTTGAAGATGAACTTATAGAACAAATCATGGATGTCAAACATACACATGAAAACTATGAGGAGGGATTTAACATAAACCTTGATAGCACAACATATGATATTGAAAATTCCTACAAAAGAGATGATATGGTGGCTACAATTACAATAACCCCTAGAGACAGAGACTATGTAGTAGTTGCTCGCAGATCAAAAGTAACTTTACAAGGAGTATCACCAAACTAATCACCAATAGTAGGGACTTATAATGTTGTTGAACAACTTAAGAAAACCCCAGCATAGATATCACTATTTGAACTATTGCATATTTTACCCACTCATAAAGCCATTTTGGAAAAATCACTTCAAGATTTAGTAGTGGACTGAGATATAGATGAAAATGGCTTCTAGTCCATAGTAGGGAATTTAGAGCAAGGCACTCGCATTGCATTCATAGAACGAGACATTCCTAGTGACAAACTGCTCCATAATGACCAGCTACACCTAGAAGCTTACATACATAAAAGAAGAATCCAAAGAGGACTTATAGATGGAGGAGTCAGTCTCAACATTTGTAATTTAAAACTAGTTAAGGCACTAGGATATTCTGAACTTCACACTGATTCATCCAAGAGGAAAAATATCAAGCCATATGATGATGAAGAACATCCCTCAAGAGGCATTGTAACGCTACCAGTACAAGTGGGACCTATAACAACATAAGTCTCTTTTCAAGTCTTGGACAGAGAACTGGGGTATAACATGTTATTGGGTCACCCATGGATCCATACCATGCAAGCAGTACCATCCATATTTCATCAGTGTGTCAAATTCCCATATAATAGTATTGAAATCACCATAAAAGGTGATCCAAATCCCTTCCAACACTACAATTACTTGAAAGAAAGTGTGGATAATCAGGTACCAATTAATCAAGCAAAACCTCTCACTATACAATTGGATGCATTAACAATCATCGAGATAAAGAAGAATATGCCTACAACATATTTTTTACAGATAAAAGATATTGGCTGTGGAGAGTATTCCATTTCAAGTACCTCAAAGGGACAATAATTGTCTCTCTCTCCTAGGTCTTTTGGGAGGCCTCAAAATGTAGTAATGAAACAAGACAAAGGAAAGCAAATTGTCAGATACATAGACTCATGCTCTTTCATTAGATTGGGTGACTTACAGGAAGAATCCCTGAATGAAGACGTCAACCATTGGATATATAGAGAAGAGGATTATATGACAATACTTAGAATACCCCTAGATTAGTATGGCAACAGGTTCAAAATGCTCTAGAAACACATATATGATGGTATCATAGGCCTAGGATTATAGAAACAAGGAAGATTAGAACCCATTGTTCCTAACGACAATCCAGGGAATCAAGGGTTAGGGTATAAGCATGTACCACATATCACAGAGGCAAGATAGCGCACCCTAGATATACTAAATAAACCAATGAAACTATCAGACTACATATCTAAAAGGGAGTTGTCCATGCATGTGCTTCCCTCTTCATCTCAAACAAGCAATCAAGTACCAACATCAACTAGTGTGGAATCAGATGGGGGAGACATGAGACAACTCCTGCAAGAGCCTAGCACCAAGTCACAAAATGATACAGTTCTTGATAGAACGACACAGGCAAATGTTGTAACAGATGTAGGTTTACCACCAGTAGATGAACCTAATCGATGTTATTATCAATACTTCTTCTGTGGGAAATGACTCAAGCTCAACCTAATGAATCAGATGAAGAAAGACTACAACAACTTATACCAAGCTTAAGAAGGGTAACTACTATGCAAAGAAGGCTAGACAATCTACAACAAGATCAGAGACATGAACAAGAGGAGATAAGTGATAATACCTCAGATGATGAAACCTACATTGAAAGTGAGACAAACTCTCATGACTATGAGTTCTTGTCACTCCATGATTCTATCCCATGAACAAGTGTCATATTAAGATATCAACTAAAGCCTATAAAAGATGAAAATACATGAAGTCACTCAAACAATCAAGTCTTCATGTTATCAGAATCTATTATGACAGAAGGGAGTAATGACTAACCCCTTATACACTCACACTTGATTGATTGGGGGCAAGAAGGAAAACCAACTCTAGATTGGTTTGAAAATGATGAAGCCATTGCAAAATGCCTTGGAGTCAGAGAGGGACTTCCACAAGGTGACCACAAAGCATGATTTTCTATAGACCTGGATAGGACAACATACTTTAGAGAGGCAACTACCTCTACAAAAGAAGATATAGATCAAAATAACCATAATGGCAAGAGCGAGTTAGGTAACCTCCCTATCAAAAGAGAAAACTCAACATTTCTTATAGAAGAAATTGAAGAGGTAAACATAATAGAAGGAGAGGTTGTACATAACATCCACCTAGAAAAATCACTAAACAAAGAAGAAAAGGACAGGTTCATTTTTTTTTTCAAACGATAGCCTATGAACTTTGCTTGGTCCTATGCAGATATGTCAGGCTTAGATCCTGAGTTGGTGATCCATCATTTACCATTGCTACCAAGATTTAAACCTTACCAACAAAAATTGAGAAAAATGCATCCACAAATTGCATTACTAGTTAAAATAGAACTCCAAAAGCTATTGGATGTAGGTTTCATTAGACCTATCAACCATGTGGAATGGATATCTAACTTGGTACCTGTGACTAAGCCCACAGGAGGTATAAGAATCTGCATTGATTTCTGGGATCTAAATAAAGCTTGTCCTAAGGACGATTTCCCACAAGCCAATATCAATATGATAGTTGATTTAACATCTGGGAATGAAATGTTATCATTAATGGATAGTTTCTCAGGATACAATTAGGTTAAAATTGCACCAGAAGATCAACATAAAACAACCTTTACCTACCCATGGGGAACATACTACTGGAATATGATGCCATTTGGTCTCAAAAATGCAGGAGCAACATACCAAAGAGCCATGACAATGCTATTTTATGACATCATCCATATCATAATGGAAGAATATGTAGACAACTTACTAGCTAAATCACAGACAAGAGAAGGTCACCTTGTAGTCCTTGCACATATATTTGTTCAGTTGGAGCAATACAATGTCAGGCTAAACCCGAAGAAGTGTGTGTTTGGTGTAACATCAAGTAAATTGTTAGGTTTTATCATGTCAAACCGAGGAATTGAAGTAGACCTTGCAAAGGTCAAAGAAATCATAGATATGCAACCTCCATCAACACTTAAATAACTAAGAGCATTACAAGGAAGACTGCAATCCATAAGGAGATTCATAGCACAACTGGTAGATAAATGTCATTTGTTCCAGCACTTACTCAGGAAAGGAGTTACTTTTAAATGGACAAAACAATGCCAGGAAGCTTTCCAAGCTCTAAAAGATTCTTCTAAACACACCAGTGTTAGTCATGCCTACCCCAGGAAACCTTTGTTACTATATATATCAGTGACAAACTCAGCTCTAGGAGCTTTGTTGGAACAACATGATGAACAAGGAAAAGAAAGAGCTATCTACTATATAAGTAGAACCTTGATCAGTTATCAGCTTAATTACACTCCTATAGAATGAGCATGCTTAGTTGCAATCTTCGCATCTCAAAATCTTAGACATTACATGTTGAGTCACAAGGTGCAACTCGTTGTATGTTTTGATCCACTCAAGTACCTATTGAGTAGGGCAACATTCAGTGGGAGATTGGATAAGTGGGTCATGATCCTGAGTGAGTTTGATATAGAGTTCATAGATAGAAAGGCCATTAAAGGAAAAATTATAGCAAGTCAGTTAGTAGAGGCTCCTTTACAAGATAGTCACCTATTGCTCATAGACTTTCCAGATGAATCGGTATTTACATTGACAACATCTACAATATGGAAATTATACTTTGATGGGTCATACACAAGCCATGGATCTGGAGCAGAGATTCTTTTCATCACCCCTTAGGGTTATTCTATGCCTAAGTCATTTAGGATAAACTTTCCATGCACGAACAATATAGCCGAATATGAAGCTCTCCTCATAGGACTTCGTATAACTGTACAGTGGAGAATAAAATAATTATAGGTCTTTGATGTCTTGCAACTAATTGTAAACCATGTTAGTGATGACTACAATATGAAAGATGATAAACTCTTGCCTTATAAGAAAATGGTAGAAGATTACAAAGAACATTTCAGCAAAATCACTTTCTAACAGATTCCAAGGATACAAAACAAGGTTGTTGATGCCATGGTTATAGTAGGGTCTCTTCTAAATATGTCTACTAATGAAACTCAATTTGATTTTATTATAGAATAGTTAATGATACCTCAATTTTAAGCCTAATTATTCTATTAATTAAATAAATCTTTATTTATTTAATTAATTCATTTATCCTCTTCTAGCCTTATTTCTCATTTAATTAAATACATTTATTTATTTAAATTATCCTTTTCCTAAATTAAATAAATACTTTTATTTATTTAATTGATCCCACTTCTTCTATTAATTAAATAAATCTTTATTTATTTAATTAATTCATTAGCCTTTTCTACCCATGACACATGTCATTCATCTCTTAATTCCTACACTACCTACCCTCTTATTATTTTCTTATTTCTTCTACCTACCCTCTAATATTAGCCGACCATTTATCTTTTACACTTCTCAATCTTATCCCTTCATTTCTTATAGTGTCTTCTATATAAGGAGATGCTTCCTTCATTATCAACCCTAATCACCCAATCGATCTTTGAAGTCTTCTAGCATTCAAACTTTCATATGTGATCAAGCCTACTTGCAACCACATTTCTGTTCTTTGTTGAGCTCTTGTGCACACATAAAATCTAAGAGAAAATATATCAAGCAAGATCAATGGAGATAGGAAGAATGGAGATCCAAACCCTATTGGACATCTGATGGTATAATATTTGTGATTTCATTTGATTTGCATTGCTTTAGGTAATCTTCACATGTTATGGTGGATCTTTGTTGATTGTTAGGCTAGGGTTTTGTGGTTGAATCCATTTAGTCTTTCAATATTGTTGTTTCCATTTTTACCATAAACATTTTGCCATGCCCGGTGGGACTCTTGTCCTTTTTGCACTTAACATCTTGGTTGGAGATTTTATGCATTTGAAGTTGTAGATCTGACATTTTTGACAATATTTCAACATTTTCAAATCTGTGCATTTTGAGATCATGTTTTTTCTTTTCTCCCGCATCTATGACATCTGGAATCGCGTCTGCATCTTTGACATTATTTCACTTTTTTTACAGATTGCAGGGTTGCGTCTATGTTCCTGAATCACGTCTGTGAACCTTTAAACCGCGTCTATGTTTTCAATAGTATTTTCATTTTCCAGATTGCAGGCTTTCATTATAGGCACGTCTGTGGGTGATTTAATCGTGTCTATGAGATCTACTCGCATCTGTGATCATTATAATCATGTTTGTGTACTACAAGACTTTTTGTTTTGCATTTTTTTGCAGAAACGCATCTCTGAGGTGTTAAAACACGTCTGTGTTACGAAATCAGGTCTGTGTAGAGCAGAATTGCATCTGTGTTTTCAATTTTTTTTTAATTTTTTGCTCATTTATGTTTTTCATTTTCATCATTTTGTCTTGCATTTAATGTTTTAGATCTAGTTTATTTGAGCTATCTTGTGATCTAGCTAACAAATTGGTGCAACTTGTCCTTAAAGTGAATCACATTGTTCAAGGCCCCTTTCTCACAAAGTCTTTTGGATCTAAAATTTACCTAACTTGTGTGTTTGGAGGAGGGGTATTATTGTAAAACTACTAACAAATCTTTGTTGCAAAATTTTGGCAAGGATTTTTTATCTTTATTGTGTGCCTTGTTTTCATAGATTACTAAACACTTCAATTGGTACACTAAAATTGAACCAATGTCTTTTGTGTCTTGAGCAATAGGCTCTTTTTGTTTAATCTCCAAAGGGCCTATCTCCCCATGTGGTCATTAGGACTACTAGTGAGGAGAGAATGACCTAAGTGGTAATGATGAAAACCCACCTCTTCTGAACCACTGTAAATAATTGTATCCATGGTGAAAGCCATGGGTAACATGTGCTGATTAGTTCATACCAACACTATGTCTCCCCATAAACCTGTTTGATCAAATTTATTTGATCAGTTGTAGGGTGTAACCCCTACCAGTTGGGAGCCTTCTATATTTATAGAGCTGAAAGTGTCGCATGTATGGCCACATGAGTAGATGCCCTTACTAGCATTTTTTTGTTTTAGAAAGCAAAAATCCTTCTAGTTATTGGGGCAGGAGGTTGGACCTCTAGAGCAGCCCACACACATATGGTTCTTAGTGGAGATACAAAATTTTCCACAGGGAGTTTTCATGGGGATTGATGCTTGGCTACTTTGGAGAAGTGAGTGTCGAGGTTGGAGCTAGTTAGGTCAAGCATCTAAGTATCCACTCTGAATAGCGTAGCCTTGGGGGAAACCCCATGTGGGATCAACAACAATTGTCCTGGCCAGCCATAAGAATTGTGCTTGTCTTCTTTTGAACCTTCAAACATTCAAGACCAAACATCAAAACATTGTGTCTTTTGTGTCTTCAAGTGTATGCAAAACAATTTTACATGAAACAACACACTTTTCTTTGATTTATATTGAGTCTAAACACTTACAAACATTGACTCTTTTCTAACATTTCTACTAAGCAAAAGAACATGGAAACAACGGAGGGAACAACGTTTGCAGTGGGAAATTTGAAATCGAGAAATGGAGGGAATAGCGATGTTGGATCCTCTAGTTTTGAATCTACTGTAGCTCAAGGACAAGCATCTGATGATGAGGATGGAAGACAAGATGGGGACCCACGAATACGGGACCCTCCTCCCAATCCCGAAAACTTAAAAGATTCTCAAGATTCGAGCCCCAAGGCGGTGAAGTTTGACTCAGAAAATATCAAGGAGGGGTGAATACCTAAACCCTAGAATAGTCTCTTTGCAAGACAAGCATCTGGTAAACTGACTGGTAAATCCTTTTTCCCCTTTGTGAAGGATATAACAGATAATAGAATAGGTAAACTTGCGATTGAGATTCTTGATATAGTTATTGATCATAGCATCTCTTTAATGTCTTTTTCTTTGGTGGGGAAATTTGTTGGACCTCGACCTAATATTGAGGATGTTAGGTCCTTTGTTAAGAGAAAATGGAGAATGGAAGGATAGGTTGATGTCTCTACCTTTCCTAGAGGCTTTTTTGTTTTTTCTTTCTCATGGGAGGAAGATATGGAAGCTGCTTTAAGTGGTGGCCTCTAGATGTTTGGCAAATCCTCTCTTTCTGTTAGAAAATGGTCTCCTAACATGGAACTCAATGATTATTTCTTTGAATCTGCTCTAGTGTGGGTTAGGTTGCCTGGGTTGTCGTTGGAATACTGGGTGGAGGATGTTTTCTTAAGAATCGCTAACTCCTTTGGGGAGCTTGTTGCGATAGACCCAATGACAGCAGCTCGCAAGAGATTGGTGTATGAGCACATCTGTATGAACATATCACAGAATATGGACCTCCCAAGAACTATTGACATAAACTCCAAACTTGGGTTATGGGAACAATCCATAGAATTCAAATCTCTCCCCTTTGTTTACTTCTCTTGCAAAAAAGTAGGTCACTGGGCTAAGGCTTGCCCCAGCAACCCTAAAAAACCTGTGATGACAAATATTCATAAACAGGTATGGAAAGAAAAAAATAATAACAAAGATTGCAACAAGTTAGAAGAAAAAAGTGGAAACTCAGTGAATATATCTGAACACCTAGAAGCAGATAGCACTAACCCTCCTAGAACCCGCCTTTGAAGGGGAATAAAAAGAATGAAACTAGGGAGTTTGAGATTAAAACAGGCAATACCTTTGAGGCTCTACAGACACAAGCCAAGGAGAATGAAATCAGTGAAGAGACACTTGAAGATGGTGAGATTGAGAATATCACTGATTCTCATCTTGAGGCTTTTCATGAACCTATATCAAAAAAAGATGAACACTGTTTAGAGGAGGAGTTTCAAGAACATGAAATAAAACTAGGAAGGAGTAACAAGTTTGGGTCGCCGCAAGCAAACTTGAATGCCTTATTCCAGAACATAGAAGTTGATATGACTACCTCATCCCAAAAAAGAGAAGACCTATGGAGCAACATGCAAGATGAGTCTAAAGTAGAACAAGAAGAAAACACAACAGGAAATGGAAAGAAAATTAAAACCAAGAAGGTAGGAGGCCTTAATGGAGTAAAAACCAGAACCAAATCCAAGGCTGATTTTGGGGCTTCAAGATCCCCACCGGGATGCAAAACTATGAAATGGCATAGGGACCAGGAGAGTAAGAAAAACATAGCTGATGGATGGCAGTGAACTATCAAGGAATCCTGCCCTCAGGCTTCCAAATGAAGGTAATATCTTGGAACATTAGAGGCCTACATGGTCTCAATAAATAGGATATATTAAGGAACCTCATTCGAGATCAAAATCCAGAGATTATCCTGGTTTAGGAAACCAAAATGAGTAAAGAGAAAGTGGAGAAATTAAATTTTTTCAAAAATGGAGGGGCTTGTGGTAATAGCTCGAATGGAGCCTTTGGAGGGGTTTCTATATTTTGGAATAAAAGCACAACCTCTGGAGATATGATTGATGTTGATGGCAATATTTTATCCCTAAAAGCTAAAAGCATCTTTGATGGTAAGGAATTTGTTATCACTAATATCTATGCCCCTAACTCCAAATCCGCTAGAAGTAAATTCTAGAATAAAATTCAGCATAAAAGAAATTCCTTCCCTTTGAACAGCTAGGTTGTGATGGGAGATTTCAATACTCCTCTGCAAGACATTGAAAAATTTGGAGGTAGTCAAGCTCAACCAAACAATAGATCTAACCTAATGGACTTTATTAATGACAATGCTCTCATTGATATGGATCTCAATAGGGATTCCTACACTTGGTCTGATTGAAGGGATGGTGAAGATCTCATCCAGGTAAGACTTGATAGATCCATTCTTACTAATGATTGGATTCTTTCTCATAGATGCTCCCTTTCTGTTATTAATAGAATTGGGTCAGACCATTATGCCATCTCTTTTATTGCTGAGAATTTTAAGAATAATTAGAGATTCCCTTTTTGGTTCAAAAAGATGTGGACCTCCCACCCTAATCTTGAAAAATCTATTACTAATTGGTGGAATCTTGATATTAATGGAACTGCCATGTATAAAGTTGCCAAAAAACTTAAAAACATCAAAACCAACATTAAGACTTGGAACAAGAAGGTCTTTGGTGATATCTTTGATTCAAAGAAAAAACTAAAGGAGGAACTGGACCAGATACAAAATTCAATATAGAAAGAAGGATACAAAAAGTATTCCAAAGCCATGGAAGATAATGTTCTAGTCAAAATCCACAACATTATTTTTAGGGAAGAAATCTATTGGAGGCAGAGATCTAAGGTTATATGGTTGAAGGCAAGGGACAGAAACACTAAATTCTTCCATATGACTTCTCTAAAACACAAGGCAACTAATAGAATTACAAGACTAATTGTTGAAAACAACATTCTACTTAATAAGGATGAAATTAGGGATGAAGCTGTCAAATTCTTCAACCAACTCCTTACTAGTAACAAGCACATTGATCAGACCCACCAACTCAATTTGGTTAATATTATTCCTAAGATCATTAACCCTATTCAGAATAAGGCCCTTACTATTATCCCATCTGTTGAAGAAATCAAAAAAGCTATCTTTCCGTTTCAAGGGGATAAAGCTCTGGGTCTTGATGGTTTCCCTATGTTTTTCTTCCAAGAATTTTGGCATATTGTGGGGGAAGACACGGTTAATGCGGTCAAAGAATTCTTTGGATCTAGAATAATACTTAAGGAACTTAACTCCACTTTTATAGCCTTAATCCCCAAAGTTGTTGGGGCAGACTCTATCGGAAATTTTAGGCCAATTAGCCTATGCAACTCTTTCTACAAAATCATATCCAAAGTTATGACCACTAGAATTTTGGCGGTGCTTCCCTTCATCATCTCTGAAGAGTAGAAAGGTTTTGTTCCTGGTAGGTAGATTTTGGACTCAATTATTCTTGTTCATGAGAACATTCATTCCCTCAGTGCTGCTAAAAAAGAAGGTTTCTTGTTAAAGTTGGATTTGGCGAAGGCTTATGATAGAGTGGAGTGGGATGTTCTCTTCAAAATCATGGGGCCTTTTGGTTTTGATGAAAAGGTAACCAAAATAATCAGAGAGTTGATCACCACTCCTATGTTCTCTATTCTGATTAATGGATCTCCTACAAATTTTTTTAAAACTTCAAGAGGGCTCAGACAAGGAGATCCCATATCTCCTATCCTTTTTACCATATTGGCTGAAAGTATGAGCAGATTGATTCACAATTTGAAACAAAGAAAAACTATCAAAGGTCTCCAACCTTCCTCCGCCAATGTTTTTTGCACTCATCAACAGTTTGTTGATGACACTATTCTCATGGGATATTCTTCGGTCAAGGAGGCTGATGCCTTCAAAACTTCTCTTAACTCCTATGCTTTGGCTACTAGTCAGCAAGTCAATTAGGACAAATTGGCTATGTACTTCTTGAATACTCCAGTAATAAGACAACAAAAAATTGCTAAAATTATTGGGTGCAAAGTGGAAATGCTCCCCTCCACCTATCTGGGTCTTCCCTTGGGGTTAGCTCCCCCAAATTCCTTCTGGAATATGCTTATTGATAAACTTAATAAAAGACTTGCTGGATGGAAAGACTCAATGTTATCTCAGGCTGGGAAACTCCAGCTCCTTCAAGCTACTCTTCAAAATCTCCTTGTTTATGCCCTCAGCCTATTTGGTATCCCAGCTAAATTTGCTGAAGCAATGGAAAGAATCCAAAAGAGATTTTTATGGTTAGGAATGGAAGAAAAAAAGAGAATACCCTTGGTTGCTTGGGACAAAGTGTGTAGACCAAAGAACAAAGGGGGGTTTGGGGATTAAAGCTCTAAAAACCTTTAACAAAGCTCTTCTTGCTAAACAATTATGGAGAGCCTATGATACTAAGAAAGATTGGAATCAAATTTGGTTTGACAAATAAATTCAAAATTAGACTATCCAAGGGGTCCTTAACTCTGAAGATATCCCTGTTGGATCCTTCATCTGGAATAGCATTACCAAATCCATAAAAGTGGCTAAAGCTGGGGCTGGATGGGTCCTTGGAAAAGGTGATAGAACAAGGTTTTGGGAAGACCCCTGGATGAAGAATGAAGCTCTTTATGATCAAAACAACAATCAAATTATTCAGGAGTGTAAAAGGAGGTTTGGGCTTATGGTGTGTGACTACTGGAAGGAGGACAAGTGGGTTAGGCTTGATGACATTAATTCTAGATTTTCCTCCCTCCAGAAGGAGTTGCTATCCTTTTCCCCTAACAAAGGCTATGATGATGTATTCCTCTGGAAAAGTGATCCTAAAGGTGAATTTACGGTTGCCTCAGCCTATAAAAACACCTTTTCTCAAACCAGCAATCCCATTTGGAGTAAAATTTGGAACAACATTTTGATCCCTAAAGTCAACATTTTCTTTTGGCTTGCTTCTTGTAATAGTACCCTTACTCTTGACAATTCAATCCGAAGAGGTTTCAAATTCCCTAATAGATGTGGGCTATGCCAGAAGGAGGGGGAATCAGTTGATCATCTCTTATTTAACTGCTCCTTTACCTGGGATATTTGGTGCAAAATGTGGGAAAAATGGAAAGTTAATTGGGTCATGAACAAGAGCATCAAGGATATTATCTGGCAATGGAATTTTCCAACCAAATGCCAATCATCAAGAACCTTTGGTCTTTGACCCTCCCCATGATTTGCTAGGGCATTTGGAAAGAAAGAAATAATAGGATATTTAGGGAAGCTAAGTGTAACACTTAGGTGGTCTTTGAAAAAATCTGCAGGGCTATAAAGGAGAACATCAACATTCCTCACAAGAATAATCAGCAATGGTCTATTACTGATATGAATAATATGGAAAGAGACATCCTCACTGAATGGAACCTAATGCATAAGGTCTGCAGATCAGAAAATAAGAATAGGAGAGATAACATTGTCTGGCGGTTTCCTAAATATGACTGGATAAAGGTTAATTCTAATGGGGCTACTAAAGAGAACCCTGGAAAGGCTAGTGGATGAGGAGTTATTAGAAATGCTCAAGGAATTTGCATTGCTGCTTTTGCTTCTCCTTTTGGGGTCCAAAATAACCATGTGGCTGAAGCTCTGGCAATGCTAAAGAGCCTCCAGCTAGCTTAGGAATTCAAATTCAAAAAAAATTGGCTTGAAGGGGACTCTTCAAACATCATACAAGCCCTCAAAGGTACAAGTTCTGTTTCATGGAATATTACCAATTTAATTAAAAATGATAAATATATTCTAAATAACTATGTTAGCATTAGTATAACTCATACCTTTTGAGAGGGAAATAAGGTTGTGGATATCCTAGCCAACAAAGGGGTCAATTTGGAGAAGGATGTCAAATACATTGGAGAAACTCACATCAAAAGGGAGGTTAAAGAGCAATTATACTTTGACCACATCAATGGGTCAAGTTAATCTCATGATTAATTTCTAGGGAATGATTTCCAAAGATAGATTTTGGGGGTGGATTAACTATCAGATTATGAGTGTTTTTTGGCATCATATCCAAGATCATATGTGTGCAAAAGATTATAGTAATGATAGCTGGGTTTGTGTGGCCATAAGCAACAATTTCAAAACTATGAAAGAGTCCTTACATGGGAATTCCAGAAATAACAAGTTTTCAGAGTTTTATCTGCTGATTGTGAACTGCAGCAGTGGGTATCTTTACTTGGAGCTCAAAATGGGTTGTAACCTAAATAGGAATGAGCCTCTAGGATGTGAGAATTGGAAGAGTGAATGAAAGGTCTAGAGAAGTCTCCACAGACATGGCTTCACTAACTATATGGAAAAGCTTCACGAAAGTAGAAATTCTGTGTCTTACGGTTTTGCTTAAAGCTGGACTAACAATAGAGTCACCCCATTTTGGGAGATTTGGCAAATTGATGAAAACATGATTGCAGAGGTCACGGGGCTCAAGATGGAGGGGACTAAATTCTACAGGGTTCAGAAGTATGCAACTGAAGCTTTCAAAAACTTCCCAAAGTTGGAGGATGAGAAGGGCAAGCTTGCAAAGAAGGACAACATCTCCTACTACACTCCCTAGCAGGTAAAGCCTTTCTAGCAAAAAGTTCTTAGGGCTTTAATGGAGTATTTGACTATGGATGGCAGATTTACAAAAATTTATAACTATCATTTTGCTATTCTGAACCATTTCTGTCATGGGGCCAAAATATCCTTGCCCTTCTATTTAGCGTCGTCTCTAAACGAGAGCCTTGCAAACCATGGTAAAAAGCCTAATTCTTACCCCTTATCCCACTAGGGGCTCATTCTACTAATATATGAAAATCTTAAGGATAAGGCTAGGGCAACCAAGGATGATCCTTTGATCATTAATGCTCATATATCTAAGAGCTGCAAAGACTCTGACTCGAATGGGGATCAACCCAACACCCCTACCCACAAAAAAGGAAAGTTAAAACAGAGCATGAGGAAAAGGAGGTGCATTGTGATGAAGAAGAGGAAAAGGACAAGGACACTGATACTGAAATGGAGCAAAATAAGGATGAGAACTATGGTGAAGGGGAGGAAGGGTGTAATTCTGAAAACCCTCACTCTAACCCTAAGGGTTTAGAAAGAGAGAATGATGCTCTAAATCCTAAGGAGTATGACAACCCTAACTCTGAGGAGACTGAACAGGGAAAGGACTCTGCGAACACCATCTTGGACACCACCCACAACTACACTCTAGAATTCTTCAAATTCTAGAAATGGGTTGTCGAAAACATCACCAGTATGTAGGGTAAGCAAAGGGAGCTGGAAGATAAGATTAATAAGCTGATTAAGATGTCTGACTCTGGGAAACAGAATGAGGATACAAAAAATAGTGAAGCTGAGGAGGAATAGAGATGGAGGACTGGTTGGAGAAAGATCTAATCAAAGGGAACCTAAAACATTTGGAGGATGTTATTAGAACTTTGAAAGAGTAGGTGTTGGAGGACAAAGACAACGTCAACACCTAGATCGCTCGTAATGAGAAGGCTTTGAAAAGCCTTATGAACCACAGCCTCCAAGTCCTTAAAGTTTCCTCCCAAAATATGAACATGTTGGTGGATCATTTGGAAAGGAAAATTTAGGATAAGAACATGGTAATTATAGAAGATGCTCCAACTTCCAGCCCCACCCACCAGAACCCTAGGCACAGAAGTAGGCAGACCACTATTGGGAAGGACACCAAAATGAAAGAGAGTCAACTTGGACAGGAAAACAATGACCTGAGGGAAGCGGCCAAGGCGATGATGCTCTTGGTATAGAATGCTGAGGAAACTATGAAGAGTTTTTAATTAACTTGTAATGCTGGGCTTGGGGCCAATTTCTTGTTGGCCTCTTGCTATCCCTTTCTCTGCTGCTAGTTTTTTTGCTGGTCTTTTGCAGCAATCTTGTTTTGTTTCCTTCTTGAATATATTTCGAATGTAATCGGGTTTCAGGTCCCTTAAAACCTATTTTTACCTAATCAAAAACATTGAGTCTTCATCAACATTATGTCATCTTGTCATGAAAAATGGTCAAACAAATTCAGATTTGGTCACAACAAACAACTTTACAAATTGAAAAAATTGTACTCAGTTTCCAGAAATACGTTTGTGTCTGACAGAAACATGTCTGTGTCATTTAGCCACATTTGTGAAGGGCAGAAACACATCTATGTTCTTTTAAGCAGCATTACATTCACAAAATCTTAGAAATGTGTCTGTGCAGTGTTAAACAACACCTGTGTCATTTAACCGCATCTGTGAAGTATACAAGAACGTCTATGTTTAGAATTGGAAAAATTTACAATCCAACAAAAAAGAGCAGTCAGTTTCAGACTTATTGAGCTTCCTAGGTTATCTCTCTGGGTTTTCATCTAGCATTCAGCCTATTTTTGGGTCTCACAAAGTTCATCATTGCTTTACACCTTGCATTACATTCACATTTGTCTAAACTTGAGTCAAAAGGTCACTTTCTTGTCCTCATCTTACTTTGTCAACACACTACATACAACATATTGCTAAGTGGTCCCTCATCAAGGTCTATCACCTTGGGTCTCATTTGGTCTTACTTAGAGTCAAGGTTAGCTTACCTCATCAAGATAAACTATCATCTCTTTGGAAGCCACACCTACTCTACTACATACATACTTGGTCTTACACTTTGCACATTGCAAGTACACCTCAGATTCATTTACATTCAATCCAAACTCTTTGTCTTCCATACTCTTTCTATTTTCATCTAGTCTCACACATCTTGGTCAAGACCTAGTTCATGGTTGAAACCTGTTCCCAAAAATCAAGGAGAGAAACTAAAGAGGCTCATGAGTCTGCAAACATGAGTGCCTATGAGTATGATAATGATATCTTTTTCAATTCAAATCATACCACATTACCTGACATGGATGCCTATAGAAACATTCCAAATGTGGAGAACATGGATAACACAAACAACAATGATACACACAATAATGACAATATGGACAACTTTTCCATACATTCAGCAGAAGTGGAAGACTCCATTATGGATCCCTGTTTCAATCGATTGGTTGAGGAAATAATGAGGAGAGATAGATAATATTTCTTACAAGTGATGGCACAAAGTGGAGCCAAGATACCTCATGATTTTGATATGTCTCAAATAATAGAAAATCAACCTTTGCAACAACCTTACCTCAACATGTATCAAAGGAGGCCTAATAGTGGAGGCAATAGAGGACCACATCTTGTACCTGGATCACCATCATCTTTGTTTGAAAAACCTAAGGTCCCACATACACATGGTCAAGCATATGATACTCACCTTCACAGACCATTATGGAAGTCTTATGCAGAAAAATATACTCAATCACATGCCAATGCTAAGGACCAACCACCAAAGCAATTGGATATCCAAAGGCATGTTCAATATTTGGACACAAGGAAACCCCATGTCAAATTTGGGGGAAACACACTAGAACAAACTCATGACATGCCTATAAAGTATGGTATACATGGATAAAATAGATATTCCATTCCTCATCATGACTCTATACCAAGTGATCCTTATACGCAACATCATTATAGAACTCCTCCATATGAACATGTGTATGATCAATACCATCCATATATGCAACATGCTCCTCCTCTACCTGGTGGTTCAGGAATGGGGTATGGTCCAAGAAGTCGGTCTCCACCTAAGAACAAATTTGGAGTAGAAAATTAAGGACTTACAAAAGAAAATGAAGGACATAAATACACAGAAGCCAGCTTACACAATGATAGACACATGTCCCTATCCATTTGACAAAACCATTCCAATGCCTCCATTTCCTACACACTTTGTGATACCTAATTTTGATAAGTACAGAGGAAAAGGGGACCCTAAGGCACATATAAGACAATTTTTCATAGCTTGCATTGAGGTAGTAGCAGAAGAGACTTATTTGATGAGATTATTCCCACAAAGCTTAGGTGATCAGGCTATGGAATGGTTCTCCCAACTCCCAACTCCCACTTGGAATTAAGTCTTGGGGTGATTTAGCAGAGGCTTTTATCCAACATTTCTCATACAATATAGAGATAGACATATCAGTCACCACTTTGTGCAACACCAAGCAAAAGGATGGAGAATCTTTTTCATCATTTTTACAAAGATGGAGAAATCTAGCCAGCATATGCTCTTGTGAAATTCAACAAAAACAAATGCTAGAGATGTTCACCCAGAATGTCAACAAAGACATTGGTTATGACTTTAGAAAAGCTTGTTTGTCCACCTTCAAGGACATCATTGAAAAAGGCTTAGCAATAGAGAGGGTCTTAATTGAGCAAGACATCATCAAAATATTCAAAGAAAACAAAGAGGACTTTAAAGGAAAAGACAAACCAAGATTTTGGAATAAAAACAAGAACACAGTCAATGATGGTGTTGTTGATGCCAATACCGTACGACCCAAAATCATTTTTTCTAGATTAAGCTCTACAAGCAATCAAGTGAATACTCAAACAACTTCGGAATCATGAAATAAGTACACCCCATTAGGAGAACCACTTGAGTCAGCTTTCAAGAAGCTATTAGCAAACAAGATAATCACAATTCCATATATGCCTCCATATGAGCCAAACATCAAACCAAATTGGTGGAATGATGATGAATACTGCGAATATCAAAAGAGAAAGGGCCATAAAATGGGAAATTGTCATCAACTGAAGAACATCATAGAAGACCTTATTGATAGAGGTGACATTGAGATCGAGGGACACTCATCTAACCAAGAACATGAAATGTTTAAAGAACCACTCCTAAAACATGACAAGGGAAAAGATAAAGCCACAGATGAGTAAACCAACTATACCAGAGAATCCTATAATGATGATTCAACTATCAATCATATCTCAATGGATAATTATCTCTCCACCACTATCATCAAGGACAAAACACTTGAAAATTCTACCCAAAGAGACAAAGTTGTCCTAAAAGGAATTGGATCTTCTTTTGAACCTACCTTTGAATGTAATGTTACAACTTGTTGAGGTAAATTCACTTTGCAAGGTGCTCCAGCTAAAAACACCGCTTCCTCATCAACCAAACTTGAGTATGATCTGGTAGAACAGCTAGGGAAGACACCCACGCTTATCTCCATCCTTGAGCTCTTATGCATATCCCCCGCACATAAAGCCATTCTTGACAAAAATTTGAGAGACACTACTATCCCCACTAATTTGAACGTGGACTAGTTTCAAGCCATGGTGGGATACCTTTCTATTCCACACTCTCTTACATTCACAGAAGTTGATGATGCATTTGTAAGCCAATCACATAATGCACCTTTACACATTGAAGCCTTCCTACACAAACATCAAATAAAACAAGTCCTGATAGATGGAGAAGTAGGTCTAAACATTTGTACATTGAATACTCTTAAACAATTGGGATATTTTGAAAATCCTATGAATTCTACACATGTAATCACCATTAAGGCATATGATGACAAAGAGCGCTCATCCAAGGGCACAATCACCTTACCTCTCAGAGTGGGGCCACTTACAATGGATGTGGTTTTTCAAGTCCTTGATCTAGAGCTCACATACAATATATTGCTAGGACGTCCATGGATTCATGAGATGAGCGTAGTCCCATCTACATACCACCAATGCATTAAGTTTCCTCACAATGGAGTTGAAGTAATAGTTAATGGTTATCCAAACCCATTCATATATTACAACAATCTATGACCTACATCAAAAAATAACAATCCTAGTCAATCAAGAGGATGTTCCTTCATCAACATATGTTGATCAAGAATCCTTGAAAGCTTCTACATCAAAACAAGAAGAGATCAAAGAAAAGTTCAAGATTAAAGACATGAGATGTGGTGAGTATATCTTTCATGTCGATCAACTCCCACTATCTCCTAAGGTATTTAGTTGACAGGAACATTCTATAAACAATTTGCAAGGAATTGGGTGTGAACCACCTAGTGTTGTGGCTACTAAGTCTGAATGCAAATCTCTTCTAGTGGTGCAAGCATCTTTTGATAGCAATAATCCTAAGAGTGGTTACAGCAAAGAATCTATTTAGCATATCACCAACCCTCTTGAGAAATCACATAGCCTTACCATTTCATCCATTCATTCCATTTCTACTCCGCTCCTAGACTTGGATCAACAAGAACCACAAAAGCCCTTACTCATTGGGGATCAAAAATCAAGCTTTGAAAAGAAAAATCTAAAAGTCAAAAATAAAGAAAAGTCCTTTAGTCCAAATCAAAATCAAAAGCTATTGGAATTTGCAAAAATCAAAGTCAAGGATAAAAATCCTATGAAAGAAAAAGAGCAAGAGTTGATCTCCCCTAATATCAAAATAACTAGGGGCAAAAGTTCTACATTTTCAAGTCAAAATGCATACTTGTTGATCCTAAGTCTCCATCATGCTATCCTACTTTCACTTCTTTTCACAATCGTAAGCCTTCATCACTCATCCACTTGTTCTGCACATCCATCCCTTTTGGTGATACATCATGGACCTTTAATGGAGCTTCCTTGAAGGACTTTGTTGTTAGGGAAGCCCAAAATTCTTCAGGTGATACACATACGGGCTTGTGTAGTCCACACGTTAGTAATTCTATCTTTGTTCCTTTATCAAGGAAGACAATCACTCAAGCTACACATCATTCAGTCAAGGAATGAAACAAATACAATCATAAGGTAAAGCCTTGCACATTTGAGGTGGGTGACTTAGTTCCCAAAGAAAATCCTAAGAATCAGCAAGACAGAGAGAAGAAGGGAAAATTCAAACCAAATTGGCTTGGTCCATACATCATTACAACAACCTATGGATCTGGTGCATATCAACTCTCAACTCCAGATGGTGAACCTTTGGAGGATCCTATCAACAACATGCACCTTCACAGGTCTTACACATAGCTCTTCAGAGTATATCAATTCAAAAATACAAAAAAATCAAAAAATACAAAAAAAAATCATAAAACATAAAAAATCATTACTTGGTGAAAACCTAGCAAACAGGTGTCTTGTGACACAAAAAAAATTGGAAACCAGAAAAATAATTTGTCTAATGGTGAAAACCACTTCGGTGGCATCCTGGGCAAGTACCATGATGAAAACTAGGTCACTGATGCCATGTGTGGAGACATTTCTCCTCCCTCCTTCAGGATTCCATTTCATTCTTCACTTTGCACACACTCATGGCCTATCCATTCATATTAAACTTACCCATTCCCATCATGGCTTGTTATTGATCTACCCAAGATTGGTTAGCCATTCATAATAATCCTTCCTTTTCACCTCCTTCCATCCATAATAAATCAGCTCATATCTATGGCTAAGGCAAATCCTACGTCTAGTGATGGGTGTGGAACTGAGAGCATCACATGATTCAAGGAGTATAGTTTCTTCCAATTTTCTTTAGTCTATCTACACACAATCCACAATAAAGCAACATTTGCATCACCAATCCACAATAAAGTTTCATCTTCTCTGCAATAAAGTATCAGTTTCATGGATTCAGTCAGTTTCCGATGAGACACAACAACAACAATGGGCTTCAACAAATCAAATCTTTCAATAGACTCAAACAACATTATGGTTCAGTGCTATCTATCCTTTTGTGAAAGTAAACATTTTGACCACAATAACAAATAGACTTATAGAAGTGACAAGAGACACTAAACTTCAGGACTACAGTGGATGTTGGTGTCGAGTCTTAGTTTTCTTTTGATTTTATCTTTCGGTGACATGTCTTTTAGCTTTTCTGGGATATCTTTGACTAGAGATTCTATCTCCATGATGTCTTTGACTAGAAAGGTGAGGATGGGGTATCATCACCTATTTTTCTTTGTTGTCTGTGGATTGTCTCTTAGTAATGCTATGACTTGTCCAAGGATATGAGGACACTAAGAGTCTAGTATGAACTAGGGCATTCCTTGTTTGCAACTGTTTGATCTCCATGCAAATGGGTACAATGACTTTCTAGATCGAACATATATCTAGATTTCCATAACCTATTTGCCATAATAAATCTCAATGATGATAAAGCATAAGAAGCTCTTTCACTTTCATATCTTCTACCTTCCATCCCTCTTTCTTGATTGACCTCCATCATCCTCTTGAGTCCATGTAGCCTACTATCACACGATTGAGTATAATGACACACCAAAAAAATTTGCATCTCATGTAGTTTTCATTGACACTACCACATGTTAGCATTTCATACATACATATAGATATCACAGTTGCATCACATCTTGCACATAACACATGTTAGCACATTCTACAATCTCATCATATTCATCTACATTTTGCATAAACATATAAAACATAAAAGAACAAAAATATTGCATTTCCTCATGTACATATTTGCATCCATATCATAAGCATCACATAGAAACATACATCATAAAACATATAGAAGCATCACATAGATACACATGCATATAGTTGTTGCAAGGATGAATCATCTCATATATATATATATGTATATCAAAATCATAAGTGTCATGATATAATGATGTCAAATACATATGGCTACAATCACCTGAAGGTGTCATCATACAAAATGGTAAAAAACTGATACATAGGGAGCCCTCTAAGGCTATGATGAACTCCCTCCCTCCGAGTCGGCTAGCCTCGACAGAGCCTGAACCCTAGAAGGACCCACCCTAGGATCATCTCTCTTGTCCCCTCTATCTGGTGTTGGTGGAGGACCCATGACCCCACCACTAGATGCCTATCTCCTATCTCTCCCTCTAGAGGTTGTCATCGTCCGCGATGGTCTACAGAAGCTCCTAGCCTATTGATCTAGTGGCACCACTCCATAGTATAGGTCTCTCTAGTAACCTATCTCTTCCCTTGCCCATAGAACATAGGCATATCTAGCCCCTGTGTCCTCTGTTGCCTACCTCCCTACCCTTAGTGCTATCTCAACCTCTGTATAGCACTGAATAACCTGATCCCTCTCCTGCTCAATATCCCTCAGCAATCTCCTGAGCCTAGCTGTCTCCCTCTCCAGATCTTGGATCCCATCTGTTTGTCCCTAGTAGATCTCCCTCAAGGATAGTAACTCATCCTCCTCCTATGCCTCCTGACCCTATCCTTGTGGCTGCTCCTATCCCTATACTTGTCTAGGAGCCTATATCTATCTGGGAACCTATCCTACTCGCACCTGTAAAGGCAATCCACCTCTGCCCCTCACTATGTGAGCTTGTCAAACCTATCTCTCCTCTTTTCCCTCTCTCCTCTCTACCAGTGCACCCCACTTCCTCCATCGGCCTCTACCTCTACCATCTCCACTATCATCTCCATCACCTCCACCATCTCCATCTATTGGCTCCCCTGGATCCGTTAACCATGGAAATGGATGCTCTCCCCAATATGCAGTGTACTCTGCATCCATGCCTGCATCCTCTATATCTTCCCACATATCCCAAGGCAAGGGAATCATCTCTACTAGCTCTGTCATTGCCTGATCATAAGAAAATAATGGCCCCAAATGCACCTGATCCCTCACTATCCATGCATACATCCTTGACCCCCATGGCATCCGATGTATCCTACCGAACTGCCTGCCCACTATTAGGTCTCGAAGACAACTGAGAGGGGGGGGCAAATCAGTTGTCAAATAAATTCAAACCAAAAACAACTTAACCAACTTAATGCTTAATATCGATAAACTAGTTAATTGCTATACCGATAAAGATTAATGCATGAAACATAAACACAAAGTCATCCACAACACATGACACCAATATTTGTATGTGGAAACCCTGTAAGGAGAAAAACCATAGTGGGAAACCTTACCCACAATCAGATGATACTACTGCAGATAGTAAGTGTACATAAATGGGGTCTACACATGCAGAAAGGCCAATAGCCTAGAGCTCACTTCTCAATCACAAAATGGGAGTCACATAGACTACAGTTGGATGGTTAAATCCAATAAGAATGTACTACACAAAATAGCATCTTCATATGCTGGATTCAGTACTAGTGTAGTGCTGATATGCTTTCACAAAAACCTAACTTCACCTTCAAATGATGTCTGCATGTATTGTACTTCTTAATCTCACATATACCTTCACACAATTCTTTTTCACATTCCACACTTGATCTTACAAATAAGATCTTACCTTAATACCATAACCTAAAACCAATTTTAGTAGGTCGGCTCTACAAGATATTACAATAAAAACATTTTACAAATAATATAATATCTGATGCAATAACTAATTGAACATGTCATCTTAATGCATTTACAACAATAATTAATCATTTCCATAGTGTGCCATGTTGATTTGGAAAAGATAAACCTACTGGTGTAACCCTAGGTAACCCTGGACCTATTTGCTGGTAAAAGAAAATATGCAAATATGAATATACCAATGATTAATTCATTAAGATAAGATGTCCACATGATGTCTTTGATATTACCAAGTGTCTTCCATATCATTTAAAGTGTCGATGATCATTATATCCTGCCGGTGAACCATATACCAGTAACTATGCAAGAGTCACTTGCTTGATGGTGAATGTTGTTGGATCTCCAAAGTGCTAGTGTTTTAGTAGGTGTTGACATCAATGACAAAACCATACCAAAATACCAACAATCTCCCCCTTTAGCATTGATGGCAACACAAGATGGAAAAACCATCAAAGTGGCAAAACAAAAATGCCAAAAACCAACAATCTCCAAAAAGATCATAACCAAAATATAGAGAGTAATAGTCTCTCCCAAAAAACAATCTCTCCCACTGGGAGCAACATGTGTTATCCAAAGTTTCCATACCAATCTCTCCAAAAGATAATATGTTTTTCCATATATATCTCTCCCCCTTTGACATCAAATGCCAAAGTTATAATAAAACCAAGTTCATATACAAAATACCAATCAATTTAATATATCAACTACTCCCCCTGAGAAGTAGCTTCCTCATCAAAGACTGGAGTACAAGATTTGTCTTTAATTCTATCAGTTGATGACAATCATCAACTGTCTAAGTCTCTACCACTGGTGGTATGAGTCCAAGTTGATCTCTGAGATATTCAAAAGTCTCTTTAGGCAAAGGTTTTGTGAAAATATCTGCAAGTTGTTCTTTAGTATTCACATAAACCAGTTTTATCTCCTTTTCTTCAACTTTTTCCCTTAGAAAATTCAGTTTGATAGAAACATGTTTTGTTTTAGAATGTAGTACTAGATTCTTAGATATATCAATTGCTACAGTGTTATCACAATATATGGTAATAGGTTCCTTGCATTTTACCTTTATGTCTTTCAACATTTGTTTAAGCCATAGTACTTGTGTATAGTTAGTTGCTGCTACAACATATTTTGATTCTACTATTGATAAAGATGTACAACTTTGTTTCTAGAATACTCTGCCGGTGGTGCTTTTTCTATCATCCACATCTCCTACCCAATTTGCATCTGTGTATGCACATAATTCAAAGTTTTCATCTCTAGGATACCATAATCCAAGATTTATAGTGCCTTGTAAGTACCAGAAAATCCTTTTTACTATTGATTCATGATTTTCTCTAGGATTACATTGAAATCTAGAAACAATACATACTACATTCATAATATCAGGTCTAGTTTGTGTCAAATATAGTAAACCTCCTATCATAGATTTGTATCTAGTTGGATTAATAGGTGTAGATTCATCCCTTTCAGACAATTTGTCATTTGTAGTCATTGGTGTGGTTACCAGTTTAGAGTTCTCCATCCCAAATTTCTTTAGTAACTCTTTCAAGTATTTGGATTGACTCAAGAATATACCTTTATCAGTCTGTGAAATCTGCAATCCTAAAAAGAATTTTATTTCTCCAATCATAGACATTTCAAATTCTTGCTGCATTTTAGTAGAAAATTCCTTACATAAACCATCTCCTCCTCCAAAGATTATATCATCAACAAATACTTCTATAATCAAGATATTGTCATTAGTTATTTTGTAATATAAATTGTTGTCTGCATTTCTTTTAGTAAAACCAATCTTTAAAAGATACTTATCCAATCTTGCATACCAAGCTCTTGGAGCTTGTTTTAATTCATACAAAGCTTTCCTTAACTTGCAAACCATATCATTGTCATCTGTCAAAGAAAATCCATCAGGTTGTTCAATGTATACTTCCTCTTCAAGATCTCCATTGAAAAATGCACATTTAATATCCATTTGATAAACTTTGTAGTTCTTGTGTGCTACAAAAGCCAAGAATAATTTGACTGCCTCAATTCTAGCTACCGGTGCAAAGGTTTCATTGTAATCAACTCCTTCTTTCTAAGAATATCCCTTACACACTAGTCTTGCTTTATTTCTGACAACCTTACCATCTTCATTAAGTTTGTTTCTGATACCCATTTGGTTCCAATTACATTTTTATCTTTAGGTTGGGGAACTAATGTCCAAGTGTTATTTTTCTCAATTTGTTCTAATTCTTCTTCCATAGCTTTAATCCAAAATTTATCTTCACATGCCTCATTAATAGATGATGGTTCAATTTGAGAAATAAGACATACCTCTTCATTTTCCAATCTTCCTCTTGTCATAACTCCTTTAAATTTATTTCCAATTATCTAATCTTCAAAATGATTCAATCTTACATACCGGGGTGTCTTTGTTTGTTGTTGTTCTTCAATTACTGTGGAATCTTCAGATGGTACCGGGGTAACTAGATCTTCATTCTATAATAGTGGATTTGGTGTAGGTTCATTTGTCATAATTTCTGTTGCCGGTTTAGAGTCTATATACCTTGAAGTTTGTCTGAATTGTTCATCAATTTTTACATTTGTACTCTCAACAATTTTCTATAATCTCTTGTTAAAACATCTATATGCCTTGCTCTTAGATGAATAACTAAGAAATATTCCTTCATCACATCTAGGATCAAATTTGCCAATATACTCATCTCTTTTAATATAACATTTACTTCCAAAAATTCTGAAATATTTAAGAGTACGAGTATTAGCAAACCATAGTTCATGAGGGGTCTTACCAGTTTCACCTTTGATGTGAACTTTGTTGAATGTATAGACCATTGTGCTAACTGCTTCTCTCCAATACACATGTGGTAAATTTGCTTCTGATAACATACTTCTTGCTGCATCCAAGATAGTTCTATTTTGCCTTTCAACAATGCCATTCTGCTGTGGTGTCTGAGGTGTTGATAGCTTTCTTCTGATTCCATTCACTTCACAGAAGGTATTAAAGTCCTTAGATGTGAATTCTCCTCCTTGATCTGAACTTAAGCATATAATTTTCTTACCAGTTTCATTTTCAACCATTGCTTTGAATAGTTTGAACTTTCCAAGTGCTTCTGATTTTTCTCTCAGAAAAGTAACCCAACACATTCTAGAATAGTCATCAATGATTAGCATAAAATATCTATCACCTTGTAAGCTTTTAGTTCTAGCTGGACCACATAAATCAATGTGAATCAAATCAAGAGCATTATTGGATTTTTCTGGAATACTTTTGAAACTAGCTCTAACTTGTTTTCCAAATTGACATTCCTTACATATTGTATTATGAGGTTTGACAATTTTAGGTAGATCTCTAATTGCCTTAGTAGTACTGATCTTTACCATGCAATCAAAGTTTACATGACAAAGTCTCTTATGCCATAACCAAATTTCATCTATATGTGCAATCAAGCATGTCTTTTCACTATTATTCAAATGAAAGATATTACCTCTAGTTTGATTACCGGTTGCAATTTCCAAACCAGTTCTATTCATGATTTTGCATTTTCCATTTTTAAATTGTAACTGAAATCCTTTCTCAACTAATTGACCAACACTTAAAGATTATGCTTTAATCCTTCAACATAGTAAACATTGTCAGTGTTATGCTTACCATCAAGAGATATTGTACCCTTACCTTTGATTGAATAGGCTTTGTCATCTCCAAATCTTACTAAACCTCCATTGTATTCTTGAAAGTTCAAGAACTTACCTTTGTCTCCTATCATATAGTGTGAGCATCTTGAGTTAATGATCCATTCATCCTTTACTTCAACCTTAGCTTCTAGGGCTTGTTCTACCGGTTGAGCAGTAGGTGTCAGTTGATCTTCTATTATAGAAACAAAAACCCATCCATTGTCTACTGGATCCTCATCAGAATCATGAGTCACACCTTCATCAGAAATGTAACAAGATTTGTCTTTGTTCTTCTTAAATCTATATCTTTGATATTTAGGATTAGGCTTGTATGTTCTTCTAGCTTCTTCTCTTAGTCTAGCATGCCTATCAAGGCATCTCAAAGCCATATGACCAATCTTATTGTAGTTAAAACATTTAAAGGGTTTTTTACCTTCATACTTACTTCCAATTAGACCTTTAGGCATTTTCCTTGCAAACAGTGCTTCAAATTCTTCAAGTTCTTCATTTTTTTCTTGCTTTCTTCAAGTTCTCTTGCATAAAAGGCTTTCCAATCAGATTTGTCAAATGATGGAGTAGATGATGTTGATGCTTTAAAGGCTAAATCTGTCTTAATAGTAGCAACAAGACCAAATTCTTCAATTTCAAAAGCTAAAAGTTTCCCAATCAATGTATCCCTAGTTACTAATGTATTAGGCATTGTTCTTAACTCATTTATAGCAGTAACCTTCATTTTATATGCCGGTGGCAATCCTCTTAAAACTTTTGAAACAATTTCATGCTCACTTAAGGTTCCTCCACAACATTTAATACCCAAAATAATTTCATTCTCTTTGCATAAAAACAGAAATCTTTTCATCTTCTTCCATTTCCAGATGTTCATACTTGACCTGGAAGCTTTCAAGTTTTGCAATTTTGACTGTGGAATCTCCTTCATTCAGTGTTTCCAAATGATTCCAAATAGATTTAGAAGTAGACCTATCTGATAATCCCATGATTTGTTGATCTGATAATGCACTCAAAAGTGCTTCTCTTGCTTTGCAATCATTTTCCTCATCTTTAGCCAAGGTAGTTGGACTAGGCTGACCAAGTACAACAACAGTGTAGCCTTTCTTTGTAACTTCCGGGATGTCTTTACCAATGCAATTTAGATGTGTCTCCATTATGATCTTCCATATACCATAGTTGGTTCCATCAAGTTTAGGACTGTCCTTCCTGAAATAATTAGTAGACATTGGATCTCCTCAAGCTGTTAAACTTCTGCTAAAGAGGACTAAGCTCTGATACCAATTGTTAGGTCCCAGAGACAACTGAGAGGGGGAGGGGGGGGGTGTGAATTAGTTGTCAAATAAATTGAAACCAAAAACAACTTAACCAACTTAAAGCTTTATACCGGTAAACCAATTAAGTATGTCGATAGATAGTTTTAACAGTTAATTGCTATACTGGTAAAGATTAATGCATGAAACATAAACACAAAGTCATCCACAACACATGACACCAATATTTGTATGTGGAAACCCTGTAAGGGGAAAAACATGGTGGGAAATATTACCCACAATCAAATGATACTACTGCAGATAGAAAGTGTATGTAAATGGGGTCTGCACATGCAGAAAGGCCAACAGCCTAGAGCTCACTGCTCAATCACAAAATGGGAGTCACATCGACTATAGTTGGATGGTTAAATCCAATAAGAATGTACTACACAAAATAGCATCTTCATATGTTGGATTCAGTACCAGTGTAATGCTGATATGCTTTCACAAAAACCTAGCTTCACCTTCAAATGATGTTTGTGTGTATTGCACTACTTGATCTCGCATATACCTTCACACAATTCTTTTTCGCATTCCACACAATATCTTTGATATTACCAAGTGTCTTCCATATCATTTCAAGTGTCAGTGATCATTATATACTGTGGGTGAACCATATATCAGTAATTATGCAATAGTTACTTGCTTGTCAGTGAATGCTGCTGGATCTCCAAAGTGCTAGTGTTTTAGTAGGTATTGACATCAATGACAAAACCATTCCAAAATACCAACAGTGTCTGTGTATGTCCCACAAAAGGATTTATGGTAGCATAGCTAGGAGGTTGTTGGAAGGCACCATGATTATAATTTCTCATGTTATACATTCCACTAGGTATTGTGAAATAGTTGATATGTGAACCCATGTTGGGCTAAGTTGAAGAACTTACCTTTGCCTCCATTATATTCTTGAAAGTTGAAGAACTTACCTTTGCCTCCTGTCATATGATGTGAGCATCCTGAGTCAATGATCCATTCATCTTTTACTTCAACTTTAGCTGCTAGGGCTTGTTCTACCAGTTGAGCAGTAGGTGCCGGTTGATCTTCTGTTATAGCAACAAAAACCCATCCATTGTCTGTCGGATCCTCATCAGAATCATCAGTCACACCTTCATCAACAATGTAATAAGATTTGTCTTTGTTCTTCTTAAATCTGTATCTCTGATATTCAGGATTAGGCTTGTATGTTCTTCTAGCTTCTTCTCTTAGTCTAGCATGTTTATCAGAGCATCTCAAAGCCATATGACCAATCTTATTGCAGTTAAAACATTTGAAGGGTGCTTTACCTTCATATTTACTTCCATTTGGACCTTTAGGCATTTTCCTTGCAAATAGTGCTTCAAGTTCTTCAAGTTCTTCATTTTCTTTCCTACTTTCTTCAAGTTCTCTTGCATAAAAGGCTTTCCAATCAGATTTGTCAAATGATGGAGTAGATGATGTTGATGCTTTAAAGGCTAAATCTATCTTAATAGTAGCAGCATTACCAAATTCTTCAATTTCAAAAGCTGAAAGTTTCCCAATCAATGTATCCCTAGTTACTGATGTATTAAGCATTGTTCTTAACTCATTTATAGTAGTAACCATTTTATATGCCAGTGGCAATCCTCTTAAAAAATTTGAAACAATTTCATCCTCACTTAAGATTCCTCCACAATATTTAATACAAAAAACAATTTCATTTACTCTTTCCATAAAAGCAGAAATCCTTTCATCTTCTTCCATTTTCAGATGTTCATACCCAACCTGAAAGCTTTCAAGTTTTGCAATTTTAACTATGGAATCTCCTTCACTCAATGTTTCCATGATTTTTTGATCTGATAATGTGCTCAAAAAGTGCTTCTCTTGATTTGTTGATATGATAATCCCATGATTTTTAGTACTAGACCTATCTGATAATCCCATGATTTGTTAATCTTATAATGTGCTCAAAAGTGCTTCTCTTGCTTTGCAATCATTTTCCTCATCTTTAGCCAAGGTAGTTCGACTAGGCTAACTAGGTACAACAGCAGTGTAATCTTTCTTTGTAACTTCCCAGACGTCTTTACCAATGCAATTTAGATGTGTCTCCATTTTGATCTTCCATATACCATAGTTGGTTCCATCAAGTTTAGGATTGTCCTTCCTGAAATAATTAGTAGACATTAGATCTCCTCAAGCTATTAAACTTCTACAAAAGAGGACTAAGCTCTGATACCAGTTGTTAGGTCCTAGAGACAACTGAGAGGGGGGGTGAATCAGTTGTCAAATAAATTCAAACCAAAAACAACTTAACCAACTTAATGCTTAATACTGGTAAACTAGTTAAGTATGTTGGTAGATAGTTTTAATAGTTAATTGATATATTGGTAAAGATTAATGCATGAAATATAAACACAAAGTCATCCACAACACATGACACCAATATTTGTACATGGAAACCCTGTAAGGGGAAAAAACATGGTGGGAAACCTTACCCACAATCAGATGATACTACTATAGATAGTAAGTGTACATAAATGGGGCCTGCACATGCAGAAAGGCCATCAACCTAGAGCTCACTACTTAATCACAAAATGGGAGTCACACTGACTACAGTTGGATGGTTAAATCCAATAAGAATGTACTACACAAAATAGCATCTTCATATGATAGATTCAGTACCAGTTTAATGCTGATATGCTTTCACAAAAACCTAACTTCACCTTGAAATGATGTCTGCATGTATTGCACTGCTTAATCTCGCATATAACTTCACACAATTCTTTTTTGCATTCCACACTTGATCTTACAAATAAGATCTTACCTTTATACCATAACCTAAGACCAATTTTAGTAGGTCGGCTCTACAAGATATTACAATAAAAACATTTTACAAATAATATAATATTTGATGCAATAACTAATTGAACATGTTAGCTTAATGCATTTACAACAATAATTAATCATTTCCATAGCGTGCCATGCTGATCTAGAAAAGATAAACCTGTTGGTGTAACCCTGGACCTATTTGCCGGTAAAAGCAAATATGCAAATATAAATATACCAGTGATTAATTCATTAAGATAAGATGTCCACACAATGTCTTTGATATTACCAAGTGTCTTCCATATCATTTCAAGTGTCGGTGATCATTATATCATTCCGGTTAACCATATACCAGTAACTGTGCAATAGTTACTTGCTTGCCAGTGAATGTTGTTGGATGTCCAAAGTGCCAGTGTTTTAGTAGGTGTTGACCTCAATTACAAAACCATACCAAAATACCAACACCCACCCTATCTACCAACTACCTCTCAATGACATTTGATGTCCGACCAATCAGATATCTTCTCTAGAATACATATGGAAGCTCCACTGCATCATCCTCCCACTCCTCATAGTCTTGATATGACCTCCATACCACATTGTTTATCTCATCAATCACTTGATACCAATACTCCAGTCTCCCAATCCATGGCTGAGATGTAATCATATCATATTAGTGAACATAGCTGCGCCCATGTCCTCTGCCTCTGAAATGTATCGGTCATGTAACTAGCAGATGCTCATATGCCCATTCCTACAACAATGTCACCCCACATCCTAATCTTGCTGACCCATGATACACAAACTGATGCAACTCATAATACAAGTGTTCCAATAAAAATGATCCCCATGCAAAACTAGTGTGCTTTGTCACCAATGTCTCAAGTGTCCTCCCCCATCCCACTGCCAACCCTCATGTCGCCCTATCCGGACATAGGAAACCACTGATCACTCCTACTAACACCACTGGTAGCACCAATCCTATCCATGTCATGGTATCCCAAGCTACGTGTCCAACCCTCATCTCTATCCTTGGATCCTGGAACAGTCATCTCAGTGCATCCCTATCTCCATCTTGATCATAAGGAACTAACTCCCCATCAATCGATATCCTTAATATCCTATGAACATCCTCTAAGGTGACTGTCATCTCACCCATCGACAAATGAAACATGCAAGTCTCTAAGTGCCATCTCTCAGCTAATGTAGTCAGCAATCCCATGTTTGCCCGAAACTTAGGCACACATAGAATATGTCACAGACCCATAGCCTCAACTGCTGCTCTATCCTCAAAAGTCATCTTTGCTCATAAACTCTGAGTCTAAGGGAATCTCTCCCATGACTCCAACATAGGTAGGTCCTCCTATAGTTAAGCAAATCAACTGTGTCAATCGTAGTGGCATTCCCTATTCATCACAAAGTGCTTCTTTTTGTCCTAGTACTTATATCTATCATATGACACTCTATCCTAGTGGTACTCCCTACTCATCACAAAGTAGTTATTTCTATCCTAGTGGCATTCCCTATTCATCACAAAGTGCTTCTCTCTTTTTAGTACTCCCTGTTCATCATAAAGTACTTCTTTTTTATCCTAGTAGCATTCTCTGTTCATCATAAAGTGCTGCTTTGATCCTATCTTTTAGGGCACCTACTTGAGTGTATCCTCTTGAGTAGCTTATCTAATTGACAACGTATGTTCTATCACAAAATTATCAATTTCAGCTTAACCTAATTGGAAACATATGTTCTATCACAGAATTGTCCATTTCTTTGGTACTCCCTGTTCATCACAAAGTGCCTTGATCTATCCTATCCCAAGGCCTCTTCTTGAGTGTATCCTCTTGAGTAGTTTCCTGATTGGCAGCGTATGTTCTATCACAAAATTGTCAATCCTAGCCCTATCTGCTAACCTAGTCTTCCCTAGAGGACCTTCTTGATTGTATCCTCTCAACAGCTTATCCAATCAACAACGTATGTTTATCATAGAACTGTTGATTTGACCTTGAAGACATAAACGTGCATTCATGACATGAACACGCTTACATACTACACATACATGCCTGCTCTGCACAAACGTGCCTGAATCACATAGACGTGCCTTTGCTCTGCACAAACGTGCTTGTTCTACATAGATGCACTTGCAAGACACAAACACACTTGCATTGAACAAAGACACTGCCGAATTCATAGACGCGTCTGGCACCAACTTAGACGTGCCTTAACATTTTTTTTCCCCTGCTTGACATACCTAAAGCACATTTATTACCTACCTAACATGCATTTATGACAACATTTTATGCGCCAAAGTACAAGGAGGTTTTTTTTTGTGGTACTTACTGGCTCTCCTGCATCTGTTGGCCTTTGATATCAGCAAACGGGATCAAATCTATGCACCAAAACCATCATTGCTGATAGCTCTCTATTCTCTCTGCACTCTGATCTCTTGGATGTGTGAATGACAATGAGGATGTTTTCCCCTTATAGTCTATCTTATAGACTACCCTAGCCTTAGCCTTAGCCTTAGCCCTAGCCCTAGCCCTATCCCTAGCCCTATTCAATCTTCTTTATCCAATGACTCTGTCACTCTATCCTATCTAGTTAGTCCATTCTAGCCTTTCTTTCTTATCGAGAGATTGTCTGCAATCTTTTCAGATATTTTCATCCAATCCCTTGAGGGGGCATATCATTCCCATCTAGGGACAACTTTGTATTAGTTCATCTTATCTTCTTTGAAACAATGCGACAAGTTGCATTTTCTCAAAGAGTGGCAGAATGTAGACACCTAAAATTGTCATGTCTAATTAAATAAATATCTTTATTTATTTAATTATTTTTTGCCTAATTCTTCTATTAATTAAATAAATCTTTATTTATTTAATTAATTCATTTATCCTCTTCTAGCCTTATTTCTCATTTAAATAAATACGTTTATTTATTTAAATTATCCTTTTCCTAAATTAAATAAATACTTTTATTTATTTAATTGATCCCACTTCTTCTATTAATTAAATAAATCTTTATTTATTTAATTAATTCATTAGCCTTTTCTACCCATGACACATGCCATTCGTCTCTTAATTCCTACACTACCTACCCTCTTATTATTTTCTTATTTCTTCTACCTACCCTCTAATCTTAGCTGACCATTTATCTTTTACACTCCTCAATCTTATCCCTCCATTTCTTATAGTGTCTTCTATATAAGGAGATGCTTCCTTCATTATCAACCCTAATCACCCAATCAATCTTTGAAGCCTTCTAGCATTCAAACTTTCATATGCGATCAAGCCTACTTGCAACTACATTTTCGTTCTTTGTTGAGCTCTTGTGCACACACAAAATCTAAGAGCAAATATATCAAGCAAGATCAATGGACATAGGAAGAATGGAGATCCAAACCCTATTAGACATCTGATGGTATAATCTTTGCGATTTCATTTGATTTGCATTGTCTTAGGTAATCTTCATATGTTATGGTGGATCTTTGTTGATGTTAGTCTAGGGTTTTATGGTTGAATCCATTTAGTCTTTCAATATTATTGTTTCCATTTTTACCATAAACAATATCAATCCACATAATCTAAAAACATCGAAAAAGCTCTTGAAAAATATCTAAACAATAAAAAAATCAATCAAAAAAACTTGCAATAAAATGTCTCGCAAGAATCAAATACCCTAGCAGATATCCAGCAAATGCTTCACACAAAGTTAACAAAGGATATGACTATCCAGTCAAACATTTGCAATCAACTGATCAAAATGTCTTATCAATCATATCATATCCATATCAAGTGATCAATACCTTGTATTAAACAAAAAAGGATACACTCAAAATCAAAAAAGTCATTCTTAAACGGGGTCTGCAACTTTCTGAGATCAGACATTATCAACCATCACACCAAGCAACTGAGAACGAAGACACAAGTTCAGTATAGATGTTGAATTTTTTCCAGGTCAGTCTTTATTTTTTATCATTTGATGACATATTATGTTCATATGCTACTCAGCGATGTCCACAAGTTACTAGAGGAGCCATGATGGGCATTATCTTTTTCTTTGTTTGTTGCTTGTCTGCTACGTGTTTGTTTCTTCAATGAGATATCTTTACATCTTGGTTCCTTATACCCCAATGTGTTAAGCTCCATTGTTACATAATAAGGCTCAGTGATGAATATATATTGTGCAATAAATAATGAAATAGGTTTGTGAATCAATCATTCTCATTTTCATCTCATTTGCTTATTGCTAGTTTGTTGATTCTTTTCTCATCATCTTTTTATAAATCATTTTCTATCATCTAACATTATTCTATTTCATTCTCTCATATTCTATCTCAATATCATCTTCACATCACCTATCTCTATCTCTAATCAACTAACCATTCTTCTATCTTTCATCTCACATTCTTCTTTTTTCGAGAGATCATTCATGTCTTTAATGCACAAACAATCTCTCGAGGGGGCATTACACCCTAAGTATCACCGGGACATATTGGGGTATAATTTTTTTCATTTTCTTTGAAACAATGTCGTTCTGACATTGTCTCAAAGAGGGGCAAATGTAGACACCTAAAAATGTCTCATTGATCATGTACTAATTATTCATCTAATTGATTAAATAATTCTTTAATTATTTAATTAAGTTAGTTAATCTTATTCTTCTAATTTCATATTTCCTCATCATCTTACTAATCATTCTATTTCTTATTCTTTCATCATTTAATCATTTAAACCATTTTCTAGTGTTAATTAAATATTTATTATTTAATTAATTATGATTAATTCCCTAATTTAAATAATCTTTATTATTTAAATAAATTATATTTTTAATTTCTATCTCTCTAATCATCTAATCACTAACCCTCTTCTAAATATTAATTAAATATTTATTATTTAATTAATTATGATTTAATTCCTTTAATTCAAATAATCTTTATTATTTAATTAAATTCCATTTCTAAATAATTAAATAGTTTCTTTAAATTATTTAATTAACTATTTAATTCTTCCAAATCCCCAAATTCTCATTTCGTTTAATTTCATTATTGTTCTAATTTCATTTAATTTCATATTTCTTCTAATTTCATTAATTTCTAATTTCTCCTAAATTAAATTACATGTGCATGATTTCAAAAATCAAATTGAAAAGCAAAGTCAAGTTCTAAATATATTCAAATGCTAAATGGAATTTAATTCAATTATTTGAATAAATCTCATGCAAAGATTAAATTGAAAATCTAAGTTAAAGTGCAAGCACATGCTAAATTAATTAATTCAATCAATTAATTAATTAAATCAATTATCTCTCCAATCTCTATTTCCATCTTTTAGTTAGCTTTTTCTAAATAAATCTTTCTTTGTCATCTTCTTAATTTCCTCCAATCATTCTTTTTCTTCTTTCAGTTAAATTTTTCTCAATTAGTTAACGTCTTTAATCTATTCAATCTATTATGTTTCACCTCTAAATTAGTAGTTCAACTATCAATTTTCATGTGAGCTCACCTGAGTTCCACCTTTTGATCAATTTGTTCCACCTTTCAATCAATCCTCTCTAATTATCTATAAATTAAGAATTCAATCTCCAATTTCTCAGAATCATGAACTCTGAATCTTTGTGTCATTCGCAAGTTCGCAGCGCAATATATGAGAGCCATCATACCACAAAGAAGAGAAGAACAATGGAAGCCATGATGCACAATAGGGAGTTTTATATTGTTTAATTTTAGTCTATTTTGCATCTATTTCATTTATTTTATGTTTGGATTGCTTAGATAGTTAAGGGATTCATGATTTTCCTTATTTCCTATTTAGCAATGATGAATTTGAGCATAGCACAAATCCTACAAACACACCCAAAGCTCAAATTGTATTCACACAAGATGAGTTACCTTCTCATGAAATTCAACATCGATATGATCCTCTTATGATTGTGGTCATTATCAATGACAACGCTATAAGATGAACCCTTGTGGAAAATGGATCTGGCCTTAATGTTTGTGGTGTGGACTTATTAGATAAGATTAAAGTGGATCATTCTCTCATCAAACTTGTGTCTCTTACTATTTGAGGCTTTGATAATGTTGCTAAACAATGTCTAGGTGTCATAACCTTGCTTGTTAGGGTAGGTCTTGTTGTGTTACCTACACCTATTCATGTTATGCCTGGTAATTTGACATATAACCTTCTATTAGGGAGACCATGGATTCATAGTATGCAAGTTGTCCCTTCAACTTTGCATAAGCAAGTCAAGTTTATTTATAACAATACGACATACACCTTATTTGTTGATACCAAACTTCAAGAACAATTAAAATCTAGACCTTCTTGTTCAACTACTTCCCATTCTTCTCCTAATCCTGCTACTTCTTCAAACACATCTACTTCTTTTAATGATCTTGTTCCTTCTAGTACTCCCGATTCCTCTACTCAATCAGAATATCCTCCCAAGGATATCTTTTCTCCTAAAGGAGTGCTCTTAGATGATGATTGGGGATCTCTATAGACTTTAACCCTACTTTTGTAGGATAGTATAAAGTATCTCAGAAAGAATTTAAGACTGAGAAGGAGAAATCTAAAGAAGAAACTAAAGAGAAACCCACATTGTCTAAGCAACTAAGTAACAACTTTGTGGCTGCTTCTACTTCAAATAATTCTTCAACTCCTTCCTCTAGTTCATATAGCACTGAGACTTATGTGGCATCACCATCTCTTTTTGATTTCGCATTCCTTTATGGTCCTAGTTTTCACATTAAATAGCTAAGAGTGACTATGATGGCAATGGTTATAATGCAAATGAACAAGGAATTAAAGTTCCTTTAGAACATAATACACATGAAGCTTCATTTGGACTTGGATATAATCCTTCTAAGCCTACCAAATCATCTAAAAGACCATCTCTCAATGTGAATGTTATATTTAGTAGTGATGATAACCTCACCTCAATTAAATCATCTTTTACTTCTTTTAAGACTCATCCCCCTCATAAGGAAATATTGGTGATGAACAAATATCTTTATGAATCTCCTCAAGAGAATTCTAATCCCACTTATGGGGCTTTATTTTCTACCCATTCTAAAATCCTTTCTTCTTTAAATAAGGCTCTAATGAATTATACTTATCCCTCTCCTAAGATTTCTTGTGTGTAAGAGAAGTATGACTTAGTGGCCTATTCTTCTCCTATAAACTTTTCTCTTTCTAAAGACTTTTTAACATTCATCATCTTATACATGTTTTTAATCTCACTTATAGTAGAGCATTTAACGTGTCATATTCAAATACCTCATTCAATCTATAATGTCTTTAAATAACATTAATGGGTATTGATAAGTTGAGACTTTGTCATGTTTTTATCATCAAAACTCTTAGGTTTTTGACATCTTTTGGTTTGCATAGTAGTAGTGAAGTATTGTCAATTGACTATATGTATTCCATGTGTTAAACCTGAATGTATGAAATCATGCTTGAACTTTGCCGGTCTATTCCTGCAGCCATGCCATTTGTTCCTGCAACCAAATGATTTGTTCCAGTTACTATGCAGATTATTTAGGGTAATATCATAAGTGAATTAATGAATGTATTAATTAAATAAAATACGTATGCATGTCCTTGTATGCTATTTTTTTGTAGTGTAGATAATAAATGATGCCACGGTGGATATTCTCCTTTCTCACCTGAAGAAGGAAGAATCATGAAAGAAATAACTGGAGATCAAGCTACAGAGGAGCTGAGTGAGCGCAAGGTATGGCATGAGAAGAGAAACCAATTAGCACTAAGAAGTTTAACTCTAGTGGGCATTGAATTCACAAAATATCACTACGGCATGCAAAGACTATTTTTCGGTCTAGATCCATGTTTCCTGTAGCCAAGCTCTAGTTATCTTCTTCATCAGTCAATCATCCACCTCTTCTTCTGGGCATGATTTGAGTTGTCCATTGTAGTTGATATTTGCTTTTTAATAAGCTCTTCCTTTTTTCTTAGAGGTTAGATAGAATGGAAAGGAATAGAGCAGAGAATTTTGATAAGTATTTTGGTGTCTTTTAAAACATGTAATCATTTTCAGGAAGCAATGAATAAAAGATATGTTGTTCTAGTCTGCTAAAAGTATTTTTCTAGAAGATTGATATCACTCATCGAAGGGGGCCCACTTGGTGAGTGATCCTATGTTTATGCTCATTGAAATTGGCTCTTCTTTAGTTGTAGTAGAAGTTTGTACCTTGACTATTCCTGCAACCACTCAAAATAGATCCACTGACTATTCCTACAACCAAGCCAGGAACAAAGTGATTTTTGTTATTTATATTAGATCATTCTAGCATTGTTCTTATAAGCTTTCCTATAGCCTTCTATAATTTCCATGCTTTCCTTTCCTTAACTCATAATGTTAGTTACTACAATAATGTAGAATAGCCATTGAAGGAACTTAGTGCATATATAGTGTAGACCCATTTCAAGTCTTACGTCCTTGGGTTGATAACTAAATGAACACTAGCCATGCAAATAGTAACTTTACCAAATGAATGTCCAAACTTTGGGTTGAGATTTCAATTAGAGTTATTATTATTATAGTTGGAGTGGACATTTTTGGTGTTGTTGCTAGGGATGGTGTCAAACTAATAACCTTTTATGGTTATTATTGTTTCCATTTAATTGTTTTTGAGATTCTTTATTGTTTGAAAATTTCATGAATCTGCATGCATAGAAGAAGAAGAGATCCCAGAGGTAGATTTCTACCCACTCATCCTAATCATGCAGAAGATAATTTCCCAGATATAAATCATTTTGCTGAACTTTACCAAGCCCCACAGAATTTGAATCACCCTAAATCTGAATTTTTGGAAGGTAGTCTTTAGTTCCTTTTTGATCTTAAAGAAGAAGAATTTCCTATAGTAATAACCCCCACAAGTCTAATGCAAGGGAACCCTCCTCTTGGTGGGAATAATCCACCACCACCACCAGGTCCAACGTTTGAGTTTCCCATCTCTGATCAGCATGATAATGCTAATCTCAAGAACATACTAGCATCTTCACTCCCTAAATTTTATGGATTGGTGACAGAGGATCCGGACACATTTCTATTTGAGTTTGATGTTCTCTGTAGGATTTTTTACTATACTACAGATGCCCATAGACTCAAAATTTTTCCTGCCACTTTGAAGGAGTCATCCTTGAGATGGTTCATGAGCTTGGGTAGTAGCACAATCAATACATGGGATGAGATGAAATGGTTTTTTCTTGCAAAATACAAAGATTATTGTAGAGGTATTGATCGTCATGGGGATGATATCTTTAGAATAACACAAACTAGAGATGAGAGTCTTGAAGATTACTTGGAAAGGTTTATGTTTAGTGTCAAAAATTCCAAGCATAGCACTCTCAATGAAGATTCCCTCAAATTGATATTTTTGAGGGGAATCAGTGATGAATGCACTGATTCCTTGGATTTTATGGGAGGAGGTGACATTACACAATTCACTTGGGTTGAGATAGGACAAATTTGAAAGAAGTATTCTAGATCTACTTCTAAGAAGAATAGGAGATTTAAACCAGGTGCACCATTATCAACATCTAGAACTAGAGTTTCTAGAATGGAACTTAGTCATCTATTAAAGGATTTCAAGGAGGACATTATAAACAATATGGCTACCTAGTTGGATACACTGGTAGCTAAGAAGAAGCATGAGGAAGCTGATGCATTCCTTGCAAAATTATGTCCTCATTGTAAACAACAAAAGAAATATTACAGATGTAAGATGGTTGCAAACGTGGAGGTACCTGACTTCAAGCCAATTCAAGGTGAGGACGAACAAGTCTTCTATGTTGCTCAAAGAAGACCAAATTTTCAAAGACAAGATATGCCACCCAATCCACTTTCTTTTTCTGGTTATAGTGGAAATTCTTATGCACCAAATAACCAATGGCAACCACAGTATTCTCAAAATCTTGGTAACTATCAAAACTGGTATGGTTCACAAGGCCAAGGGCAACATTTTGCTAATCAAATGCCACAGTGGCAGCAGCCACAGGGGAATTGGTACACACCTCAGGGCCAAGGAAACTAGTTTCAAGGGAATTGGCAATCTACTTATCAATGGAGGGGAAGCCAACCATGGCCAACTCAATCTTTTGGTTATCAGCTACCTATTCAACAGCCACAACCCCCTACTTTAATGCCTCCTCCTGTAGCTACTACTACACTACCTAAACCAACACAATTACCTACTCAATCATTGCCAAATCCAAATATCAAGTCTTAGCAACAACAACAAGCTTATTCAACTGATGTTAATCAGTACCCAGCCTATTCTTTATCACTAGATGACATTCACCTCTGATCTTGAACAACTTTACCTAATCCCTCTCATCGAGTTATCATTGAGGTATAGGAGGAGCAAGAAATCTCTAATCCAATAGATACAATACCCTAGAATCAAATATTGCCACCATTTCCCCATAGATTGCAAGAAAAAGAAGTCCCCACTGAACAACAACAAATCTTTGATATTATTGATCAACTGAAGCACATTTGTGTTAAAATTCCATTATTTCAAGAAATAAAGGATGTTCCCATATATGGTAAGGCATTGAGAGAATCATGTCTAAAAAAACCTAGCAGGAAGAAAAATGATCCACAAATAGTACATGTTATGGGTTAATTGGCTGATATTATGTTAGGTAAGTTTACCATCCCAAAGTATTATGATCCAGGTAGTCCTGTTGTGAGTATAGTCATTAATGGCAGTCAAATAAAAAATGTTTTGATTGATTTAGGGGCAGCCATTAATGTAATGACAAGGGAAGTAATGAAATATCTTGAGATCAATAGTTTAAGGCCTACACCCATAGTTCTACAGCTTGTTGATGGCTCTATAGTGAGACCTGATGGTATCATAGAGGATGAAGTGGTTATTCTAGATTCCTAGGAGTATCCTGTAGACTTTATGATTTTATCTCCAAAGGCAACATTGCGAGGATATCTGGTCATTTTGGGTAGACCTTGGCTAGCCACAGCTGATGCATATATTGAGTGTAGATCAGGGGATATGACTATTTCAAATGGGAGTTCTACAAAAACATTAGCCTTGTATTCTCCAACACAACCCCAGCTTGAACAACAACAAGTCATTTGGCCTATCTTGGGAGAAGAATCTGAAGAAATTGACTCTATTAATCACCTTATGATGATTAATCAAGGACCACTCATGCAATTATATGATGAGGAATCAATTCTTTATAAAATACTGATAAATGAATTCATAGAAGAGCAAAAATTGCAGGAATTAGTTCCGAATATTGCAGGTTTGGACTTTCCTACAGCCACTGATATATTGCATACTTTGTTGCTGCAGGAATTATCTTCTTCTCATTTTTTTGATATAAACTAGATTGATCTTACTATTAAGATAGAGGTGGAATTGAATATATATTTGAATATCAATAGAGATCTATTAGATACTCAAAAAGAGGGCCTTGTGGACTTGCTGAAACTTCATAAAAATGCTTTTGCATGGGATTACAAGGATATGAATGGGATTGATCCAACAATTTGTACCCAATGTAATATAAAGGATGAGTGTTGCCCACTCAGACAACCTCAAAGAAGAATCAATCCTGCTTTGAAGGAGATAGTTAAAGAAGAATTATAGAAATTGTTAAAAGTTGGGTTTATCTATCCTATCTTTGACAGTCAATGGGTATCACCTTTGGTGATAGTCCCTAGAAAAGGAGGAAAATGGAGGGTATGTGTTGATTATAGAGCTCTAAACTTAGCAACAAGTAAAGATCATTTTCCATTTCCATTTGTGGATTAGGTATTAGATTCTCTAGCTGATAAGAGATATTTTTCATTCCTTGATGGATTTAGTGACTACAATCAGATCCAGATAGCTCTTGAGGATCAAGAGAAGACAACATTTACTTGCCCATGGGGCATGTATGCATATTATGTTCTTCTTTTTGGGTTGTGTAATGCTCCAACCACTTTTCAAAGAGCATTGACCAGTATCTTTTCTGATATTTCTCAAGATATTATAAAAACTTACATGGATGACTTTACAACTTATGGTTCTGAATTTGATCAAGCAATGGGTAATCTGAAGAAAGTTTTGTAGCAATGTGAAGACTACAATTTGTCTTTAAACATTGAAAAGTGTTTCATCATGATGGAAGAAGGAATAGTCCTTGGCCATCATATATATGTACAAGGCATCCAGGTGGATCCAACAAAGATTAAGGTCATTCAACATATTAATGATCATATGAAGAAAAAAGATGTAAGAAGTTTTTTTGGTCATGGTTTATCAAATATTTTAGTAAAATCACAAGTCCCTTATATTAACTACTTACTAAAGATGCAAAATTTAAATGGACCCTAGCATAGAATGAAGCTTTCTTAAAGCTTAAGCATGCTTTGACTCAAGCACCAGTTCTTAAAGGGCCAAATTGGTCTCTACCATTCCAAATCCATACAGATGCATTTGATCATGCAATAGGAGCAGTGCTAGGACAGAGAATTGACAAATTGGAAAATGCAATATATTATATTAGCAAAATATTTGCAGGGACCTGAATTGAATTACACAACTACTGAAAAGGAAATGCTAGTTGTCATATATGCACTTAACAAATTTAGACACTATATCACATGATATCCCATATTTGTGCATATAGATCATACTGCAATTAGATATCTCATGATTAAGCCATCAATCATTGGTAGATTAGCTCGCTTATTATTGTTGATGCGGGAATTTGATATCACAGTTGTTGATAAACCAAGGAAGTCTAATGTGGTTGAAGATTATCTTTCACATCTTCAATTGCAAGAAGATTCTACAATAATGGATGACATTTTTCTAGATGAACATTTGTTTCTCATTCAAGCTCACACTCCTTGGTATGCTGATATTGCCAGCTATTTAGCTGTAGCTAAGATGCCAATTTATTTCTCTCCTCAGGAAAGAAGGTTGCTAGTTGAAAAAAGTTTTAACTTCTCATGGATTACTGATTGTCTATTTTATATTGGACCTGACCAAGTCATGTGAAGATATGTCAGAGAAGATGAAACATATGACATCCTGCATGCATGCCATGATGAGCCATGTGGAGGTCATTTTGCTGCTAAAAGAACAACACTGGAAATACTCAATACAAGATACTATTGGCCCACATTACATAAGGATGCAAGTCAATACACATGGAAATGTGATAGATGTCAGTGAATGGGAAGACCTACAAAATCTGATGAGATGCCACTATATCCTCAAATATCAGTTGCCCCATTTGGCAAGTGGGGATTAGATTTTGTTGGCCCAATTGATCCACCTTCTAATGGTAGATCTTATATCTTGGTATGTACAACCTATGTAACAAAATGGGTGGAAGCTCGTGCCATGACACATGCAAGAGATAATAAGGTAGCTGAGTTTCTTTATGAAGAGATTTTTACAAGATATGGAGTACCAAGGGAAATTGTCTCAGACCAGGGACCTCAATTTACTTCAAAATTGATAAAAGATTTGGTCAATGAATACAATATAAGGCACAAAAAATATACTCCATATCATCCACATGCTAATGGACAAGTAGAAGTTACAAATAGAGAGCTTGAGGCTATTCTTACAAAAATAGTGTCTGTTCACAAGAAATATTGGTCTCACCAGCTTTCAGAAGCAATTTGGGCATATAGAACAACTTGGAAAACACCAATTGGTTTCACACCTTTTAAGATTGTTTATGGAAAAACAACAATGATGCCTATTGAATTTGAGCATAAAACCCTAAGGACAACTTTGCAATTAAATATGACATTGTTTGAAGCACAGAAAGAACACATTTAACAATTAAATGCTCTAGATGAATGGAGAAAGATAGTTGTTCAATAGATAGAATTGATTCAAAATCAAAGAGAAAAATGGCATGATAAATATATCAGGGAAAATAAATTCAAAGTTGGTGAATGGACAATACTATATGATTCCAGATATAAAGATGCCATGGGAAAGCTTCAAACCAAGTGGTTAGGTCCATATGAGATAGAAGAAGTTTTCCAGAATGGAGTTGTTCGTTTGTCCACAATTGATACTGTTCGATTTAAACTCTTAGTAAATGGTCACCAACTATGTCTATATCATAAACCAACTACTAAAGAAGAGTTCCTCTAGCAGTTTACTCCACAAAGTGACAAGGTTCCTACAACAACTGACAATGAGCCTATAGCAATTCATGAGCTTCCTGTTGCAATTGAGCAAGGTAATAGAGGTAAAGTTCCTACAGCCTCTGCAGTGAACATATTTGCCACTTCATAATAAAATATTTTCATATTAAATGGGAATATTCTTCTCCGTACATAAAATCTCATCCATGACATTCCATCCCACATTCTTACCTATCATTTCATTTCATTTCACCATCATTTTCGTACAATTGTAGGTACGTGTATATTTTGTTTTATTTTAATCATGCATTTATTCATTCATTATGATTATATCTTGTTTAAATCTGCTCCACTACCCGAAATCTTGTCAACTTGTGCGGACACGTGCTAGGTTAAGTTGGGGGGGGGTGCTTCATGGTTTAGTTTCCAAAGTGATTAATTATTAGTCCTTTTTGGTATCCCAAATTGATTTTTCCCCATCATTACTTATTATGTTATTATTTCACGCAAGTGAATAATAAACTCTGCCACCAGAATTGAGATATGTAAGGGAATTTCAATTTAGCAAGACTGTTTAATATTTTGGTTCAGCTGTAGAGTAAGAGATGGGTGGTGATCCAATTCATCATGAGCCAACGGTTCATGAAGTGTTGCTGCAGGATGCTCTTTGTGAGCATTATTTCAGATGCCATGGCTGGTTGGATTACTTCTTAAAAATCAGGGATTATAACGAAGAAATTGCTGCAGAATTTATGCATTCCTTTAATGAGGAGAGGCTACAGCTAAATGTTTGAGGGTTATTGCTACGGAGCAGTGAATAGCAGAAGTAACGGGGTTTTTGCAGGAAGGAAAACTCTTTCTAGAATCAAAAGATGCAAGAAGTGACAGAGCAGAATTCACATTTCCCATCGATGAACCCTTAATGGTGGACAAACAAGGAACTAGAAGGGTTTCTCTACCAGCCCATTGGCCTCAAGTAGCTTTGTATGTTATGAAATACATTACATGTGAAGGGCGATATTCAAATCTGCATTCACCTTATTTTAAATTACTTAGTCATATGTGACATGGTCGGTGAGTGAATGTTCCTAATTTCTTATACCACCTCATTTCTACAAGTGCTAAGGAGACGCAGAAAAATGGAAATGGCTCTGTTAGCCATCATAGATTGGTTAAGTTACTTGTACAGCAGTCCCTTAGAGATGTTTCACAAATGGAATGGGGTGTATTTGAGGACATACAACAATTTAGGGTCGAAGATGCCCCTATTGCAGATAACCCGCCGATTGAGGAAGAAAATGTTGCAGAACCCTCTTCCCCCGTAGTTGCTGCAGATGAGGATTTGCTTATTGCTAAAGGAGCCGTGATTATTATGGAAGAAAAGACAACAGAATCAAGTGAAGAACAACCCTCTACTTCTCTTCAAAGAGATTCACCAGTTTTGCGAAGGAAAGGGAAAGAGATGCAAAGGGATGAAATAGATGAAGAACTTATGGCCCAACCGTAGGTAACTCATATTCCTCCTGTAGCCAAGAGGCGTAGGACAAAAATAAAAAGCTCCTGCAACAACTAAAGCAACTCCTGCAGCCATTCCAAAAGTTTATGTAAGAAGAACATGTAGCAAGACATAAAACACTCATCCTGGGGGTAATCCG